>NW_007745242.1:0-505 GCF_000696425.1 Galeopterus variegatus
CAGGCCCAATAAATCCACGTGACCTCAGATTCCATTTAGAAACGATCATTTGCCTGATTATAAGAGGAACACAGTCTTATTTCAGAAAACATGAAAAATGCATAAACAAATACAGAAGAAAATAAAAGATTATCCATAATTCTGCAAGTCACAGAAAACAGCTGTTCACTTTTTGGTCTCTTTCTTCTCACCATTATGCATGTATATTTTTACAAAATTAGGCTCCTATTATAAATACAGGTTTGAATCTTAATTTTATCCCTTACAGATATAATGATAAANAAAAAAAAATGTAGAGGATTTCATTAACCAAAAACACAAGAGCATCCATTGAAAACGTCAGGACCAATAAGATATTCATTGTCATGGTTAGTTTCAAATAAAATATAGTAGAGAGTTTCTTAATGAACCTTCACTTAACTGATATGGCAGATTAGCCAACCCTCCTCATTCCCTCTGTGCAACATAGTACATGATGCACATGACACACTGAGCACCAGATACC
>NW_007745242.1:6021-6666 GCF_000696425.1 Galeopterus variegatus
TTATTTAGATGTGGCTAATTAGAGAAATATCTATCCAAACATATTTCTGAATAATAATCATGAAAAGAATAAAAACTAGCCTTTCCATTCCAAATGATCAACAGTGTTTTTAAAAGTAAATATAATACAGAGAACAAAAGGCTGAAAGCAAAGGAAAATGAGATCAAGCGTATAAAATTAAATAGCTTAAAATAAGCTGAAAAAAGTAAACATTTCATTTATGAAAATAAGTTTAGATGGAATTTATGTTCTATTAGAGACAAAGTCCCACATTCACATAAGAAAATCCAACCAAGTGTGAAGCAAGTGTTTAGCATTGCATTTTATGATCTAACCAATGTAATAAGAAAAAAAAANGGTAAAACTTCTACCAAGATTAAGCAGCAGAACAATTCCAGCAATTTACAAGCATTCTTTTGGTTTCTTTCAGTCTTTTTCCTTAACAAGAGTAGCTACTCTCTTGACTTTTACCTCTGCAGGTTAGTTGAACTATGTTTCAACTTATACATGATAAAGTATGGAACTGGCTTCACGATGGAACTGCCTTCAACTTCGGGTCTGCAAAGGTTATTCTTACTGTTCTGTGTAACAACACACTGTTCCTTCCATTGCTTTAAGTATCCCATTTTATGGCTATAAATATAT
>NW_007745242.1:9958-10240 GCF_000696425.1 Galeopterus variegatus
AAAAAGAAAGAAGAATTAAGACAAAATGAAAGAGAGATTTCAGTAAAATAATCGTGATTGTACGTCATCAAAATAAAACAAGGTAAAACTTGACTCAGGAGAACATTTAAAAATGATTCTCTTATTAAGACATGAACATCGAATAAGCAGCATTGTGCTTAACTGAGAACAGTCAATATTTGGTGTAAAACTAACCTAATTTGTGGATAAATCAAGACATGTGGTATTGGGAGCCTGACATCTGCCACAAGTCATGATTGGAAGACTGCAAAGAAAAACTAG
>NW_007745242.1:12336-12695 GCF_000696425.1 Galeopterus variegatus
CCAGTGTATAGGCTTGGTGCCTTTGTCAAAGATCAGATGGCTGTAGGTGTGTGGGTTGCTTATATGATAATTCTGACACTGAGTTATAAATTAACTTGTCTTGGAGCTGGTAAATCTTTTAATATTTCAACAAGTCAGGGAACATTTTTGTTATCTTTTGTGGCCTCATATTTATGAAGCTATTTAATCTATAAATAAGAAAAACATTTCAAATGAATCTGTGATGGTATTTCTGTCATAATATAGATATCTGGCTTTTGTCTTATTCTCATCTTGTTTATTCTCTTTTTGGCATATGGTTGTCTCCATATGACTAAAGGGTAGTATGTTTCACATCATGAATATAAATCATTTCAAAG
>NW_007745242.1:14804-15353 GCF_000696425.1 Galeopterus variegatus
ATACCTGCACTCTTATGTTCATCGCAGCTCTATTTACAGTAACCAAGATACAGAAACAAACAAAAGGTCCATTGACAGATGACTGGATAAGGAAAATGTGGTATATATACATTCTAAAATTAAATAATTTTGACAAATTTTTCCTATTTTTTTCAACCCAATCTCGAGATGTAAGTGTGTTTGCTCTCATTTCAGTGATTGTGAACATTAAANAAAATTTATTTTTTAATTGAAATGTAATTGGATATACATATTTATGGGGTAAAGAGTTGACTGTCAGTATTTGTGTACCATGTGTGATGATCAAATCAATATTATTAATATGTTCATCATTACAAATTGTAATTATTCTGTGTCCCTTACCCAATTTCTCTCTAAACCCATTCACCCTTCCCCCTTTCCCACCTCTAGCATAAGTCTGTTCTCACCTTCTGAAAGTTCAATGCATTATTGTGATATTTCTTTTGTTTCTTTATTTCTTTCTTAGCTCCCACTTATGAGTGAAGACATGCAGTATTTCTCTTTCTCTGCCTGGCTTATTTCACTTAA
>NW_007745243.1:0-13010 GCF_000696425.1 Galeopterus variegatus
GGCTATTAAGAGAATGTGTTAAATGGGGTGTCTACGAACAACAGAAAAAGACCATTATTGCGCTCTGTCTGATGGCATCTTTTGGTTTGGAATGTCTGGGTGATGTGCAATATGTCAAATCTACACTATGACTGTCTCCGCTTTTTGAACCAAATTGAGAGATGAATGCATGTAGTATTTCTGCAGGATCAAATCTGAGAGAAATGCCTTAGACTATTGTTCTGATGCTTGTGGACAATGAAATTTATAGCACACAATACATTAAATACATTCTCCTTAAACCCTCTATGTTAAGCTTTGCTATATTAATTTTTCACATTGGATGTGACTGCCAAACTGATTTGCTAACCGTTTTAAGGCTTAGTTTTAAGTTAGGCTTAAGGGAACTGTAGGATTATGACAGAGAAACCCTCATGGTGAAATCTGCCTGGGAATGGACCCTCATGACGTTAAAAACAAACAAACAAACAAAAAAACCTGTTAAGGTATGGGTTGAATAATATTATTTTATAGTAATAATATTAGCAAAATAACCCAATGGCATGGTCTTTAAACATTTGTTGACATGGACATCAAACATAATTATATAACGAGATAATGACTGTTAAACATCTACTTAGCAACAGGAATAACCTTTGGTCTGGTAGTTGACATACATCTCTACAATACATGCAGTTAGCAAAGTTTAGATATTTTTCTTAAAACTAATTGACAAGGAAAATTATTTTTAGTGTTATGAATATTCTCCAGGGGAAAAAATATATGTCTTCTTATAGAGCTTTCTAATTTTCAAGAAACTCATACTTTTACTTACAATATTAATCATTCATTATATTTTCCAACTAGATAGTCTAGAAGAAACTAACCTTCACACCAAACTATAGAGCTTTCTAATTTTCAAGAAACTCATACTTTTACTTACAGTATTAATCATTCATTATATTTTCCAACTAGATAGTCTAGAAGAAACTAACCTTCACACCAAATTATACTGTTATTTTTACCCAAACGAGAGCTGTATGTTTTTATGCTATGTCAAGATTATAAATGTGCATTCTCAAGGTTATTAAAATTACAGATACTTTTAAGTGAAGTAGAAAGTACAAAATGTGTGGTGAACTGGAGGCCTTGTATTTTTGGTTTCCTGAAGTTTTGTCCTGGGAATACAGTTTAAATATTTAAAATGGAGGATAATTTATAATCAATATCATATATATATATATATATATACACACATGTGTGTTTATATACAAAATGATCTCTGCTCTCCAACTCTAAAACATACTTCCACAGAAAAATAAAACATGCACAATAAAAAGGATTAAAAACATATTAAAATCAGGACAGAGAGAGCTGTGCTAACTACCATAAATTGAATATTTATTGCAACTTAAAGTTGTGTTTATCTTTGAGCTTAGTAACAAACAAAAGAAAATTTAGTTTCATTAATATTCATCCACTGATAAAAGAAACTATGTTTTTTTCTGAAAATATCAATTTATTGACAGGTAATTCTATGAAGAATTTATCTTCTAAATTCCCACATAAGTCGTATTACATAGTATGTAGGGCAATATTTTTGAACAAATTACAATTGTGTTTTTAGGTTTGTATATTGCTTATGTTTGACAGGCTATAAGAAAATATCATTTCTAAATTACAAAGAAATATGTACAATATTCTGTGATACAACCCTGGTAGGAACTCTCTGAAGTATCATATAAATCTAATGCAATTATTTTCCAGTTCTAGTGTGAATTGAAATTTGTGGGGCATAAAGCTTAAAAAAATGGGGAATCCTCTTTGGAGACAAAATAATTAAAACTTACTTTTGAAATATTTACAGTATGACCTTATGAACACACAGAACTTGAGAGGGTCCAGGAGCTGAAGCTTTATTTGTTCCTTGAGTAGTCTTCTTCTGTCCCCATCTCAACCTGCCCATATTCTTGTATTCTCTTGGGTGACCATCCAGACCTCAGATAAGAAACCTAAGAATTATCATAACTAGACTCATCCCTTTCAATTAACACCATTTCCCCCAACATTTTCGCTCCACATTTGATAACCAAACCTGTTGGTAATTTTAATTTTTAATGTTTTTCATTTTCTTAACCTGAATTAATGCAACGAACTCCTTCGAGCCTTTTGTGATTTTAAATTTTCCTACTCATCCAATCTAATGTATTTGGCACTCTGCTGCCACGTGATCTAAGAGGTAGGTGATTCTAAAACTTAGGGTGCATTAAAACCACCTGCAGAGGTCCTCAACATTGAAGATATCTGAAAACCATTATCATAGATGTTTTATGATTGGTTTTGGGTGGTACTCTGAAGTCATTTTTTATAAAAACACTTGACACAATTCATATGCAGATATTCCACAGAGCTCATTTTGCTTTGTGGAAAAGAACAAGGTACTTTGTGGCTTTTTACCCCCTTATAAGGCATAGTGTCTTGTATATCACAAGCATTTAATAAATACATAATTAATGTATGAAATAATAAACATTAAAGTATTTCACTGTAGTAACTTTCAGGTGTAGTTAAGCTTCTGAAGAGTGAGGCTGATACTTTAATTTTTCTATGAGGATTAAATTTAGACACCTTATTGAAGTCTAATCATCACTTTCTGTAGAATGGCTTGAGAAGTTTGCTAGAATTTTGGCTTCCAACATCATCCAGACCTACAGACCAGTTTCTGGTAATTCACATTTTTATTAGCTTCCACAGTATTTCCATAAATTTGGTTTTTGGAATCATTATAGAAGATTTTATATTCTGCCTTTATTCTACCTAACGTATTCTTCCAAAATGGCAATTTCCTCATGCAAGAGTAACACATAATATTGTGGTTAAATTCTGAAAATAAACATTTGTTTTAGACATCACATTACTGAACATTTTAAGAAATTATATATGATATCTCATAGAGATGTATCCATTTTGTTTTCTCTTTATCATGGTGAGAGACCACAGCATTTCCACAAGTATGAGGGTTTACGTATCGTTAAGATGGGGAAGAAACTTTTAAATCACTTAAAGAATTGGGACTGGAATTTAGTTGAAATTCCAGAGTTCTGGAGAGACGATTTTGGCCTCTATAATGTATAGGTCAATTGTTTGTTTCAACTATGGACTTTTTAAATTTTTAATTTTTTCTCTTTTTATTTTTTTCAAATTCATTTATTTTTTTAAATCAACAGATAAAATTGTATGTATGTATCATGTACGTGCAATGATTGAAGTATACATACATTGTGTAATGGTTAAATCTAACTAATCAACATGTGCATTTCCTCACATTTCTATTTTTGTGGTGTGAACACAACATTCACTCTCTTAGCATTTTTCAAGAATACCACATATGATCACTAAGTATAAGTCACCATGCTGTGAAGTAGATCTCTTGAAATTATTCCTCCTATATAACTGTAATTTTGTGTCCTGTGGCCAAAATCTCCCCAACACCACCCCACCCCAAGCACTCCAGCCTCTGGTAATCACCGTTCTACTCTCTATCATTAAGAAATCAACATTTTTAGATTCTACATGTGAGGAATCTAAAAGTCTTTGAGAACAAATGGAATTGAAGGATAATACAAATTTTTCCATGAACTTTTGAAGTACCCTTGTATGAGTGAGATCAGTATTTGTCTTTCTGCACCTGGCATATTCACTTAACATAATGTCCTCTAGGTTCAACCATGTTGTCGCAAATGACAGTATTTTATTCTTTTTATGGCTTAATAGTCTTCCATTGCATGTGTATATCTCATCTTCTTCTTCCACTGATGGACATTTTGATAGGTTTCATATCCTGGCTATTTTGAATAGTGCTGCAATAAATACAACAGTACTTCAGAAGGTTCATGGAAAACTGAATTAAAAGATAATACAAATGCTTGCATGAAGTTTTGAAGACCCCTCACATGGTAGTGCAGATATCTCTTTGACAAACTGATTTCTTTCCCTTTGGACATATACCTAGCAGTTGGATTGCTATTTTTCATTTTGGGGTGAACCTCCATACAATTTTCCATAAAGGCTGTACTAATTTACATTCTTACCAACCATATGCATGGGTTCCTTTTTCTCCACATCCTCACAAACGCGTATCTTTTGTCTTTTTGATAATAGTTATTCTAACAAGAATGAGGTGATATTTATTGTGATCTTGCTTTGCATTTCTCTTATAATTAGTTATCATGACCATTTTTTCATACACCTATTGGCCATTTATATGTCTTCTTTTAAGAAATGTCTATCAAGGTTTCTTTGCTCATTTTTTTTCTTGTAATTAAGTAGTTTGCATTACTTATATTTTTAGATGTTAACTCCTTATAAAATGTATAGTTTGTAATTTTTTTTATTTTGTAGTTTGATGAGAGGTTTTATTCACAAAATGATGTTGAATTTTGACAAAAGCTTTTTCCGCATGTTTTGAAATGATCATATGCTTTTGTCTTTCATCCCATTAATATGATATATCATGTTTATTGATTTGCATATGTTGAACCATCCTTGAATCCCTGGGGTAAATCTGAGTCATGAAGAATAATGTCTTAAATGTGCTGTTGAATTTAGTGTGCTAGGTTTTCTTGAGGATGTTTACATCTATGTTTATCAGGGATATTGGCCTGTAGTTTTCTTTTTTTGTTGTTCTGTCCTTATCTGGTTTTTGTATCAGGGTAATGTTGCCCTCATTAAATTAGTTTGTAAGTATTCTTTTCCTTTTTTTTTTTTTTGAAGAGTTTGAGAAGAATTGATATTAACTCTTAATTAAATGTTTAAAAGTCTTGGGCTTTTCATTGACGGGGGACTTTTTCCTACTGATTCAATCTCATTACCCATTATTGCTCAGTTAAGATTTTTTATTTCTTTTTTCTTTCTTTTTTTTTTTTGTGACTGGTAAGGGGATCGTAACCCTGGGCTTGGTGTCGCCCACACCACACTCAGCCAGTAAGCGCACCAGCCATCCCTATATAGGATCTGAACCCGCGGCCTCGGCGCTACCAGCACCGCTATGCTCCCAGAGCTGCACTCTCCCGAGTGAGTCATGGGGTCGGCCCAAGATTTTTTATTTCTTCATAATTCAATTTTGGCAGATTATATGTGTCAAGAAATTTATTCACTTATTTTAGGTTATTCAATTTTTGGTGGCTTATAATAATAGGTCATTACAGTCTGTTATAATCCTTTGTATTTCTGTGGTATCAATTATAATGTGTCCTTTTTAATTTCTGAATTTATTTATTTGAATCATCTGTTTTCCATTTTTAATCTAGCAAAAGGTGTGTCAATTTTTTTTTTTTTTGTCTTTTGTCTTTTTCCATGTCCGGCAACGGATCGCAACCCTCAGTGTTGCCCCCGTACCAGACCGGGGACCGGCAACGGGATCGCAACCCTCGGTGTTGCTCCCGCGCCTCGCTCAGCCAGTGAGCGGGAACCGGTCTGTATGTGGGATCCGAACCCTCGGGCGGGAGCGCCGCCACGCTTCCCAAGCGGCGCACTATCCAGTGCGCCACCGGGCCGGCCCAAGGTTTGTCAATTTTATCTTTTAAAAAATCAGTGCTTCATTTTATTGTTATTTTCTATTGAATTTTGGTCTCTAATGTATTTATTGCTGCTCTAGTCTTCATTATTTCCTTCCTATTACTAATTTGGCCCTTAGTTTGTTTTTGTTCTTCTAGTTTCTTAATGAGCAATGTTAAGTTGTTTATTTAAGATCTTTACTATTTTTGGATGTAGGCATTTATTTCTATAAACTTCCTCTTAGAAATGCTTTTGATGTAGCCCACATGTTTTGGTACATTGTGTTTCATTTTTGCTTAACTCAAGATTATAAAATATTTCCCTTTAGTCCCTTCATTGACCTATTGGTTTTTCAGGTGCATATTGTTTAATTTCCTAGTACTCATGAGTTTTCCAAGGTTCCTTCAGTGATTGATTTATAATTTTATATCCTTGCCGTCAGAAAAGGCACTTCGTATAATTTAAATCTTAAATTCCTTAAGACTTCTTTGTATGATCTATATTGTTTAATTTCCTAGTACTCATGAGTTTTCCAAGGTTCCTTCAGTGATTGATTTATAATTTTATATCCTTGCCATCAGAAAAGGCACTTCGTATAATTTAAATCTTAAATTCCTTAAGACTTCTTTGTATGATCTAACCTGAAGAATGTTCCATTTGCAGTTGAGTAAAATGTGGACTCTATAGCCATTGGATGAAATGTTCAGAATATGTCTGTTAGGATCATTTGTTCTAGACAGCAGTTTAAGTCCGATGTTTCCTAATAGATTTTCTGTCTACATGCTCTGTTTATTGCTGAAAGTGGGGTGAAAGATCCTTACTTTTATTGTATTGAGGTCTCTCTCTCCCTTCAGTCTATTAATATTTACTTTATTTGCATACTTCAATATTGGGTGCATATATGTTTATTATTGTTATATCCTCTCACTGAGTTGACTTCTTTATCATTACATGATGACCTTCTTTGCTTTTTTTACAGTTTTTAATTTAAAGGCTATTTTATAAGATATAAGTATAGCTACTTGTGTTCTATTTGGTTTTCACCTGCATGAAAATGAAAATCGTTTTCCACTATGGGTGTTCTTACAGCGAAGGTGAGTCTTTTTTGGGCAACAAATACAAGGAGACCTCAAAAAGTTTCTGGAAAAATGGAAAATTAAAAGACAAAGTTTAAAAAAACAAACAAAACAAAAACAAAAAAACCACACTTATTTCTTAAGGTAATCTCCATCAAGTTCAAGACACTTTTATAAGTGATGATACCAACAATTTAGCCCATCGTGAAATAAATAAGGGGCCTGGGAATTTAATCAAGTCAATGTAGTTTTTCTTACATTATTAACTGAAGAATAATGGGTGCCCTTTAAACACTTGTAAGATTAAGAAACAATAAGTAGTCAGAAAGATTCAAATCAGGATTGTAAGGTGGATGCCTAATGATCTCCCATCAAAACTCTCACAAAATTGCCCATGTTTGATGAGAAAAATGGACAGGAGCATTGTCATGGTGGAGATAAACTCTTTGATGAGGCTTTTCTGGATATTTTTCTGCTACAACTTTGGACAATTTTCTCAAAACAATCTCATAGCAAACAGATGTTATTATTCTTTGGCCCTCCAGAAAGTTAACAGGCAAAATGCCTTAAGCATCCCACGAAACTTTTGCCACAACCTTTGCTCTTGACCAGTCCACTTTTGCTTTGACTGGACCATTTTGACCTCTTTGTTGGCATGGCTTTAACTGTGCTTTGTCTTCAGGATCATATTTGTAAAGTCATCTTTCATCTCCTGTTACAATTCTTCAAAGAAGTGCTTCAGGATTTTGATCCCAGTTGTTTAAGATTTCCATTGAAAGCTCTGATCTTGACTGCAGGTGATCTGGGAGCAAACATTTTGACACCTATTGAATGGAAAGTTTCCTCAACTGTAATTTTTCAATCATAATTGTGTAAACTGAACCGGTTGAGATGTCGACGCTGTTCGCTATCGTTTTTGATATTAAGTACTGGTCCTCTTCAATTAGGGCACAAACAAGATGAATTTTTTCCTTGACAATTGATGTGGATTTTCTGTTGCTGAATTTTCATCTTCAACATCATCTTGTCCTTCTTGAATTGAGTTATCCATTTGTAAACTGCTACTTTCTTTGGTACATTGTCCCCATAAACTGTTTGTAAAGCATCAGTGACTTTATCATTCTTCCAACTAAGCTTCTCCATTAATTTGATGTTTATTCTTGCTTTAATTTTAGTGGAATTCATATTGCTCTGATAGGGGCTCTTTTCAAATTGATGTTTTATCTTTCTTAGTGCCTCAAACTAGATCCTATTCTCCCTGTTCTGTCATGTTATAGCAAGTTATATGAGTTTATTTTGTTGCAAAATCTTTGCAATCCATGCATCGTTTTTTCATAGGATGCATTTTTCAAAAAACGTTTTCAAGACCCCTCACAGTTGGGTCTTTTTTGATTTTAATTAATTCAGCCACTCTAAGTCTGTTTCTAGGAGACTTTAATCTGTTTACATTCAAGGTAATTATTGATAGGTAAGGACTTAATATTTCCATTTTATTAATTGTTTTTTAGTTGTTTTGCAGATTATCTGTTGCTTTCTTCCTTTCCTATTGTCATCCTGTGGGTTGAGTAATGGTATGTTTTTATTCTCTACTTTTTTTTTTTTTTTTTTTTAGTATCTACTACAGGTTTTGATTTGTGATTATCATGAGGTTTAAAATAACATTTTATACTTAACAGGTTATTTTATGCTGATGACAACTTACATCCGATTACAAAAATAACTTTTACTTTACTTTTACTCCACTCCCTCCCACCACATTTTGAATATTTGATGTCACCACTTACATCTCTTTATATTTCATATTCTATAACAAATTAATTAGTTATTATTATTTTTAAAGTTTTTTTCTTTTATCCTTTATACTAAAGATATACTTATGAGTGATTTAAACATGGCCATTACAGAATTAAAGTATTCTAAGTCTGACTTCATGCTTACTTTTACCACTAAGTTTTATACCTTAAGATCTTTTCATGTTACTCAATAGTATCATTTTCTTTCAGCTTAAGGAACGTTAGCATTTATTGTAAGATAGGTCTGATGGTAATAAAGTTCCTCAGCTTTTCTTTTTTCTTTCTTTTTTGCCTGGGAAAGTCATTATCTTTTTTCCACTTTTGAAGGAAAGCTTTGCTGGGTACAATATTCTTCATTGAATTGGTAGTTTTTTGTTTATTTGTTTGTTTTCTAATTCATTTAGCATTTTGAGTATATCAACTCCCCCTCTCCTGAACTTTTTTTTTTTTTTTCTGAGAAGTCTGTTGCTAGGCATATTTGCTATTCATTTATTTTCTCTTGCTGTTTTCAGGATTCTTTCTTTGTCTTTGTTTTTGACAGTTTTATTAACATATGTCTTTGGAAAATCATAGCCAGATTGAATCTTATTGGAGACTAGTGTCTTTCCTGTACCTGGATATTTATATCTTTTTACATGTTTGGAAAACTTTCTACTATTTATAAAGCTTTCCATCCTTTATCTTCTGCTCCTTCTGGCACTTCTATGACTCAAACATTTGCTCTTTTGGTGGTGTCCCACAAATCCTGCCAAATTTATTTATTTTATTTTATTCTTTTTCCTTTTTTCTAATCTTACTGTATATTTTTGAATAATCTGTCTTCAGGGTCATAAATTGTTTCTTCTGCCTAATCAATTGTGTGCTGTTTGTGCTCTCTATTGCATTTTTCATTTCGCTTATTGCATTTTTCTGTTCCAGAATTTATTTTTGATTTATTATTATTATTATTATTATAAGTCTCTCTGTCACTTTTCTTGTTCTGGTCACTTATTGACTCTTTTCATTTTCTTGAATTGTTTCTCTGACCATAGCACCTAGATTTCTCTATCTGCCTCCTTGCTAAATGCTTGTCCTTAATCTCCTCATCCACTCAACACTGTCCTATCCAGCCCTATTATATGTGGTTTTAGCTTGACATCTCAACCTCCAACTGCTTCATCAGATATATGGGCTGCTTGTTTCTCAAGACTTCCTGGTGTCAGGGGCTTCTGTTTAAGTCATGTGTTTGCTCTGGTGACAAAGGTAAATTTATTTTTAGTGCATTAAAGGCAATTTCAGCAATGGCTGCCAGCAGACTATCAAATCACCAGAGGTTCTATCCATCAAATTGTCCATAATCACCATTTTTATTTGGCCAGTTGGGAGCACTTCATCATTATTAAATGTTTCATGGAGGCCCTTCATAAACAGAATGCGTGTAAAACATGTTTCTGGCATTCATTGCCAACAGCTGGTATATAAGACAATTTGTTTTCTGGCACAAGAACAGAATATTATTTCTTAATAATTTATTTATTGAATTTGTTTTTGGCAATATAACATTACGTAGACTTTGAAGGTCTTCATAAAAATATATCACTAGTAGTGCATAAAAAGGTTTGTTTCCTCATAAAACACTTGTAAATATTCTGCAATGACTCTTAAGCACATTAATTTGATTAGGCTTTTCTCCAACTGTGGATAGTAATGATGATAATTCCACAAATCAAAAAAAAACAATACCTTTGCATAAAAACTCACAATTTCCCAAACATTTTATATGTGAATTATCTCATTTAATCATAGCAAAAGCTGTGATAAAAGCAGAATAAATTCAGTGTACCCACTGTACATTGAAGTTAATAAATCCCACTGCAGTGGTATGGCTTATCTCATACTAACAAATTGTAACCAAAATAAATGCTTTCTTTATTTTTTAATTAATTAATCAGTTATTATTATTTTTATTATTTTATATTCTCAGATATTACAGAGTGGGGAGGAGGCAGAAGGGGAAAAGGGAGGGAAAAAAAAGAAGGGAAGGGGGCAGTGGGGGCAGGGCTGGCCCCTGTGTGGTTCCTTCCCTGCCCTGGTTGCAGATTATGGGGGGTGTGGCCAGTGACTAAGGGTCTTCCAATAGTGGCTGAGTCATCACTGGGATGGATGCAGATGGCATTGGGGTGTGGCCAAGACCCTTGGCCACCCAAACCCTGGCCTGGGAACCCTGGGTTCTTATTTTTTCAAAAATCTCACTTGTAATTTCAGTACATAGATTAGATAAAAGCAGAGCAAGACTCATTGAACTCAGGAGAAAGTGTACCCAGCACTTCTGTTAGTTCAGCCTCTTAAATCCTAGTACTCCATAGGACACAGTTTTAGAAAAGAGGTTGTTTGATCAAGTGTATATTAAAGAGCAACAACAAAAATATTTACTCCAGAGTAGAGTAAAAGATTGATGTAGAGAAGAACTTGTAAGTACAAAAGTCATCAGCTATCAATCCACACTAAGGCACAGAACACTTAAGACCAGAAAAACATCCTGAAAACTTCCAGTGTGTTTTATATGAGCTGTACTCATAGTACATTATATATCTGCATAAATTTAACCTAGCTAAGGAACTGGAGTTTTCATACTCAGCCTCATATTTTTTTTTTCTAAAAATTATCATTGATAAATTGCTTTTTAGTAAAACAAACCTTCTCTTCACTTAAAGGAGGTGGGGGTGAGAACCTGCTGTTACAACTACAGATCTACTGAATATGACTATGAAACAACCCACAGACTACTCGAGAAAATACCTAACATAATAAACACTGGGCAACCTGTGAGCCTTATCTGTTAAATTTTGCTTTTATAATATACTATGCTTTAATTAATACATATTGTCACCATAGTGCTAGAATGTAACATGATAAGAAAGCAATTTGCTGATAAACTAAACTGAGTTCACAACTGGCTCTTGTCATTTAGATGAACTTAGACAAGTTACTTAACTGTAATTTGGTTAACCAAACTGATCTCTAAAGAAGATTTTTGAACCAAGGATCCTCAGAAATAGGTTGGTTCCATGATTGAGGCAGAGTAGTTCGAAGGTGAGTCTTAAGTATCTCATTATGACAGAAATTAAAGAATTATTAAAATCAAAAGTGGGGGGAGTTATTATTACACATGGACACAGAAGCCAGCTATAAGTGTTCCAAGATACTCATAATAAATTAAATATGGTAATGAATTATAAATAATTAAAAGAAATGGAAGTTCAGAAGTCCATACAGATAGTAAGTAGATAAAAAAATAAATACATATATGCATGTATGCCTGCAAACAAAATGCCTAAGTAGGAGAGAAGAGAGGTCTTTTGCTTAAGTAGAATACAAAGGCTATCTGATAAATGTCTGAGCACGGGGACAGATGAAAAATCCTTATTCTGCTATCCTTATAGTAGGGATTGGATCAGGTAGAAAACAACAATGAATGCTAGATATGAGGAATTTTTTGATAAAAAGCAGGATATTTGCATGTTTTAAAAGTTTAAAATGGTAACTATACAGTAAAGACTGTACCTTGATCAAGCAATGAAAACTAACTTCATCAGTAAAGGAAGATAGATGTCGTATGTCTTCAGCTGTGACACCCAGAGAAGGACACATCACCTGTGCACTATTTCAGCAGAGAATGAAAAACCTGAATCTAATCACAAGTAAATACCAGAGAAACGCAAAATGAGTACATTTTATTAAATAAAAAAGGAAAGAGAACTGTATTCTTCAAAAATGTCAATGTCATAAAAGACGAAGTAAAGCTGTGGAAATATTCCATATTAAAGAAATTCAAATAGAAATGGCAACTAAATGCAATTCCTAACCCGTAAGCAGCAGGATCCTGTAATGGAAGAAAACGTGTGTGTGTGTGTGTGTGTGTGTGTGTGTGCCCCATATCATATCTTTAAAAACATGTACAGGGGGCATATTGGGTTATCAAAACATTAATGGTAAATTAGATTTAAATAGTTAAATGTATGGGCCGGCCTGGTGGCACACTCGGTAGAGTGCGGCGCTTGAGAGCACTGCAGCGCTCCCGCCGAGGGTTCGGATCCCATATAGAGACCGGTCCGCTCACTGGTTGAGCGCGGTGCGGGCGCGACACCGAGGGTTGCGATCCCGTTGCCGGTCGCGGTACGGGAGCAACACTGAGGGTTGCGATCCCATTACCGGTCACGAAAAAAGACAAAAAATAAATAAATAAATAAATAGTTAAATGTATAAATATTATATTAATATTGTACTAGTGTTGAATTTGCTGAGATTGATAATTGCACTGTGGTTATGTAACAGAACACTACTGTTTGGGGGAAATACATACTGAACTATTTCAGAGTAAGAAACCATGATATATATAACATCCTCAGGTGGTTCAGGAATAATTTACGTGCACGCACGTGTGTGTGTGTGTGTGTGTGCGCGCGTGCGCGTGCACAAACAGAGGGGTAAAATGTTAAACAAATGAAGTAAAATGTTAGCAGTAGGTGAATCTCAGCAAAGAAAATGTGGATGTTTTTTGTACTCATTTTATTTTTGTAATTGTTCTGTAAGTTTGAGAATGTTTCCAAATAGAGAATTAAAAAAA
>NW_007745243.1:14076-15070 GCF_000696425.1 Galeopterus variegatus
CAAGACAATAAACTGAGAAGATGAAACACTTATTTCAAAGAGCAGAGCAGGAAACAAAAATGCACTATAGAATTCTGATATTTGAAAAATACACTTAGATCCCCAAACACAGGGGAAAAAAGGCCTTTTAGGTATATAATATATAAAATAATTATGTAATTATATATAATAATTAGATTCAATAAAAATATAGTAAAATTAAAAATACTAAGTTAAACATTCTTTTAAAACTATTTTAATCCAAACATTGAGGCATCACAGACTGATAGTCACACTCCTTCATTACTCCAAGTACATTAATCTAAAATCTTTCTTTTAGGAAAAAATCTTAAATCTCTCCTTCATTACTCCAAGTACATTAATCTAAAATCTTTCTTTTAGGAAAAAATCTTATGATAAGTCATATTTTGCCTCTTGATGTAGGCTACAGTCAGACAGAGGCATGAGATTTCTCTGATTAAATACTTAATATTGTAAACTCATGTGGGAAACTACTGCCCATTGGCCAAATATGTCCCACTGCCTGTTTTGAGGAATAAAATTTATTGGAACATGGCTACACCCCTTTATTAACAAACTGTCTATGGTTACTTTCATGCTGCAACAGAGTTCAGTGGTTGTGACAGAGACCTCCTGTCCTGCAAAGCCAAAAATATTTACTAGCCAGCCCATTACAGAAAAACTTTATTGACCACTGGCTTATATTAATATTATGCTAGCTTGCAAGTTAACTGTAATATAGCTCTTCCAGTATGTCTCTTCTCCCATTTTTTTGTTTTATTTCAAAATAAGCAATTATTATCTAGATTCCTTTGCATTAACTAATAGATTGGTTTGTACTCAATAAATTTCTGTTTTTATTTTCTTAACAATGGCAGTTTAATTCCAATGTGTGCTTTCGATGATATCTATGTAATCACACACTCCTAACTCTGAACAACATGGATGGACCTTGAGAGAATAATATTGAGTGAAACGAGTCAGGCAGAGAAAA
>NW_007745244.1:0-1441 GCF_000696425.1 Galeopterus variegatus
TACCTTTAAACATGAGAAAAAATGTTCAACTTCATGCGTAACTTAAAATGCACATGAAAACTATCAATTCTCTGATTGGCAAAAGTCAAAAAGTGTGGTATAATACTCGTGTTGTAAGGGGCTAGGATATAAGAATATCTGGCTTATTTATTGCAGTCTTGGCAGACATATAAACTGGAATAACCTTTATGAAAGGCAATCTGATACTGTTGAGATCCATATAACACTTGCATCACCACAGGGATCCCTCATGTTGCCCTATTAGAGCCAGGCTGTCATTCCCCCAATCCCACTGTCTTCTTAACTCCTACAAATACTAATCCTTTCTCCATTTCTATAATTTTTTCATTCCAAGAATGTTACAGAAGTGGAATAATATAGTATCTAACCTCTTAAGACTGACTTTTTCTATTCAGCATAATTGTCTAGAGACTCAAGTTGTTGTGTGTTGATAGTTCATTTAATGCTCTTTTTATCATGCTGAGTAGTATTCTGTGGTAGTATCATTCCACAGTAGTATTCCATGAATGTCCCATAGTTTGTTTAAACATTCACGAATTGAAGGACTTATAGGTTGTTTCTAATTTGGGGATATTATGAATAAAGCTGCTATAAACAGTTGGTTTCAGATTTTTGTAAAGGTCAGTTTTTATTTCTCTGGGATAAATGTCCAGGAGAGCAATCACTCAGTCATATGGTCGTTGCATGTTTAGGTTTTTAAGAAACTGCTAAACTTTTCCATAGTGTCTGTTCCATTACATTCCTAGCAACAGTGTATGAGAGATCAGGTTTCTCCACACTCTCACCAGCGTTAGGTGTTGTCACTATTTTTTTTTTTTTTTATTTTAGCCATTCTGATAGGTATATAGTAATACCTTATTGTGGTTTTAATTTTATTTCCATAATGACTAGTGATGTTTTTGTACCTTTGTCAAAAATCAGTTGGGCAGATTTGTGTGAGTTTATTTCCGGGTTCTCTTTTCTGTTCCATTGATCTATCCCTCTGCCAGTGACACACAGTCATGACTGTTGTACCTAATAGTAAGTCTTAAAATTGGGTAGTCTGATTTCTCCCACTTTTTCCTTCTTTTAAAGAGTTATTGTAGATATTTTGGCTTCTTTACCACATAAATTTTAGAATAATTTTGTCTGCAAAAAAATCTTGTTGAGATTTTTATAGGAATTATGCTAAACATATATACCAACTTGAGGAGAACTGATACCTTTATTATATTACATCTTCAAATCCATAAACATGGTATTTCTCTCCATTTATTTAGATATTCTTTAGTTTCTCTCACCATCATTTTGTAGTTTGTAGTTTGCAGCATACACATCCTGTATGTTTTGTTACATTTACACCTAAGAATTTCTTTTCTATTTTTTTTTGAGTGATTCTAAATGATGCTGTATTTTTAATTTTGTGTCCACATATTCATTG
>NW_007745244.1:3116-3651 GCF_000696425.1 Galeopterus variegatus
CATTTTATATACTTAATTTATCACAGTCTACCGTTGTCAACATTTACCAATTCAAATGAAGTGTAGAAAACTTATCTACCTTTGTGCCTCAATATTCTCCCCATTTACAATGTTACTGTCTTAAATATTTCCTCTTCCAAAATTTAAACAACATAAAACATAATTTTTCTTCAACTGTTAAACATAATTTATAAAACTCAAGTACAGACACAGAATGCATGGTATTTGCCCATCTTCCTGTTATTGTTTCTTCCTTTCTGATATTTCAAGATTTCTTTTTTATCATTTTCTTTGCATTTAGAGAACTTTGTGCATTTTGGGAATGCGGATAAAACAATACCACTCTCACCTATCTCCCAAAATCAAAAATATGATAATACACTGAGTGAGCTAGAATATTGGGACATCTGGCACATTTATTAAATTTTTGGCAGGCATATAAATTGGAATAACCTTTATGGAAAGCAATTTTTAAAAAATATATAACATTTTTAATGTATATATGTGCATTTATACCCAGAAACTTTACTTCTAG
>NW_007745244.1:8887-10186 GCF_000696425.1 Galeopterus variegatus
ATTTGTATTGTCTTTCAATTCTATCTTTCCACAATCCTTCTGAAGTACCTTCATATATAAAAATCTTAAAAATGCAAATTAATCTATAGTGACAGAAAGTGGATCAGTGGGTTTGGAGATGGGGGACATGGGGCAGGGGGCAATCGGAGAGATTATGAAGGGGCCTGAGGAAACTTTGGCCTGATGGACATGTTCACTATAGTGACTGTGGTGTTGGTTTCCTGGCTATACTTGTGCCTATGTCAAAACTCATCAAATTGTACATTTTAAATATGTGCAGTTTATTATCATGTTGATTATATCTCAATAAAACTTTTTTAAGTGGGGCATGGACTGCAGGACCTAAGATCTGGAAAAATGTCAGAAAATAGAAGGCAAAAATGTTGAGATGACAGAGTTGAGAACATGAGCTGTAAGACAAAGGCATTGGCAATGGTTTTTACTGGTGAGTTTAGTAGCTATGAGGGCAGCATGGCCTACTATCCAGATCGGGATAGACTGAAAAGACAGAAGGACAGAAAACAGCAGGATGGTAACAAGCCTGAGTCCTGGGGATCAGGGGAACAAAGAGGAAAAGTTGGAAAAGAATAATGAATCCACATTCTATTAGTGTATTATGTGTATAATATTTATTATATTAGCACTTAGATTTAGATCAAAATAAAGTTTTAAGTCCATGCAAGATACCACAAATACACTGCAAAGAAAGGGAGGTCGGGTCAGAAATGTAATTTTCTAATCCATGTATGTCAGGTCGTGCCTCATTTCAGCTAGTTTAGTGTTATCTAAACTCTGGAGTTTGTATTTAGAGAGAGAAAACCAAATTGTTCCCAATCCTTCTTTGAGTTTTGAACAGAGGAGAGAAGAGAATCAACAGGGAAGCAAGAGAAGCTCCAAAATAGGCAACAACTGCATATTGGTGGTGGGGGTAGAGGGAGGGGATGGGGGCGCCGAGGAGAGAATAGATTTAGGCCACTCAAGTCTCAGAAAATTAGAGCAAAGAAACCCAAGAGCTCGACAAGAAACAAGCTGTTGATCAGCTTAGCAAGAGTAATTTCCACAGACAGGTGAGGATGAACTATTTATAATCTAAATGACTATTCTAAGTAAAGACACTTAAGAAGCATTCATGGACAGATATATGATCACCAAGTTTCCCCTCACTGGTCCTTCATTCAGTGATATTCAATGAGTAGCTCATGTGTGTCAGCTAAGTGCTAAACTCCAGAGACGCTGTGGAGCAAAGACGGACCCAGTCCTTGGTCTCATATTATCAACGGTCTAGGGAGAAAGACAAAT
>NW_007745244.1:11415-12444 GCF_000696425.1 Galeopterus variegatus
AGAGGAGAGAAATAAAGCAGAGATTAAAGGGAGGTGTAGGCTTGAGAAAGGCATTTTAGTTTTGATGTATGTTTTGTTTTGAATGAAGAGTTTTGAATGGATTTTAAACATGGGAGAGGAGAATCAAAAGTGAGAGGAGAACTGACAAATTAATTCTAAAGTTTATGTGGAGAGACAAAAGACCCAGAATGGCCAACACAACATTAAAGAAGAACAAAGCCAGAGACTGACACCACCTGACTTCAAAACTTACTGTAAAGCTATAGTAATCAAGACACTGGCAAAAGACTAAACAAATAGATCAATGGCACAGAATAGAAAGCCCAGGAAAAGATCCACATAAAGGAATAAAGGCAATACGATACAGAATAGATAGTCTTTTCAACGAACAGTGCTGAAACAATTTAACATCCACGTACAAACATTAATCTAGACACATACCTTAGATCTTTCACAAAAATTAACTCAAAATGCATCATAGACCTAAATGTGAGGTGCAAAAATATAAAATTCCTAAAAGATAACTTAAGAGAAAATCTAGATGACCTTGGCAAAGTCATTTTAGATACAATACCAAGCGCATTGATCCATGAAAAAAAGAATTGATAAGCTGGACTTCATGAATATTAAAAAGTTTTGCTCTGCAAAAGACACTGTCAAGAGAATGAGAAGTCAAGCCACAGAGGGGGAGAAAATATTTGCAAAAGACCATATCTGGTAAAGGACTGTTATCCAAAATAGACAAAGTGACTCTTAAAACTCAACAATAAGAAACTAAATAACCCAATTAAAAAGTAGGCAAAAGACTTGAACAGACACCTCACCAAAGAAGAAATACAGATGATAAATAAGCATATGAAAAGATGCCCCACATCATATGGCATTAGAGAGCTGCAAATTAAAACAACGAGATGCCACTATCACCTATTAAAATGGCTGAAATCCAGAACAGTGACAATATCAAGTGGTGACAAGGATGTGGAGCAACAGGAACACTCATGCATTGCTGGTGGGAATGCAAACTGGTAC
>NW_007745244.1:14238-15070 GCF_000696425.1 Galeopterus variegatus
TTGCCAGACACGAAAAAAGACAAAAAAAAAGAAAAAAAAATGAGCTATCAAACCTTGAAAAGACATAGAGGGAATTTAAATGCGTATTACGAAGTGAAAGAAACCAATCTGAAAAGGTCAGTTTCCAATTACATGACATTATGGAAAAAGAAAAACTATGGAGATGGTAAAAAGATCAGGGGTTGGGGGGAGGGAGGAATGAATAAGAAGGACACGGAGGATTTTTAGGTCAGTGAAACTACTCTGTATGGTACTACAATAGTGGATACCTGTCATTATACATATGCTCATACCCACAGAATGTACAACACCAAGAGTGAACCCTAAGGTAAACTATGCACTCTGGGTGATGATGATGTGTCAGTGCAGGTCCATCAATTGTAACAAATGCACTACTCTGGTGGGGGATGTTGATGATGGGGAGGACTGTGCGTGTGTAGGAGCAGGAGGTGTATGGGGAATCTCTGTACCTTCCGCTCAATTTTACTGTGAAACTGAAACCGCTCAAAAAAAAAAAGTCTATTTAAAAAGAAAAATTGAGAGGACAGGTGGAATACCTTCTCTCCTCAGAGAGCAGGGGGACTACCAAATTCCTGGAAAGTGGAAGTAAATCTAAGCACCTGCAAAGAGACCCAATTTAAAAAATACATAGAGTTTCTATTTTTATTTTATTTTGTCAATATACAATGTGGTTGATTATTGTGGCCCATCACCGAAACCTCCCTCCCTCCTCCCTCTCCCCCCTCCCTCCCAACAAAGTCCTTTCTGTTCGCTTGTCATATCAACTTCAGGGAATTGTAATTGTTGTGTCTTCTTCTCTCCCCCCACTCCC
>NW_007745245.1:0-579 GCF_000696425.1 Galeopterus variegatus
CCCCTCTTCATTTCCCATTTCTAGTAACCACCATTCTGTTCTCTACTTTTGAAAGTTCAACGTATTACCGTGATCGTTGTTTCTTTCTTCCTTCCTTCCTTCCTTTCTTCTTTCTTTCTTTCTTTCTTTCTTTCTTTCTTTCTTTCTATTTATTTGGGGTTTTTTTAGCTCCCATTTATGGGTGAGGATATGTGGTATTTCTCTTTCTGCGCCTGACTTATTTCACTTAACATAATTTTCTCCAAGCTCATCCATGTTGCTGCTAAATATTCTTTTTGTGAATACTTTTACCCAGAGTCCTCAGACAGACAGCAGGTGAGGAACTGACTTTTGGGAACTGAGTATTTTTCATAGGGAGGTGTCAGAACTCTTTATGCATTGTATTCTAGAAGATAATCCTGTATATGCTGCAATTTTTTTTCCCACTTTGATATTTGACTTTTAATATTGTTCACTGCATGGGACATGTAAAATAATTTTTCTTCTTAATATATTTACTAAGATATTTTAAAATACAAAGAACCAATAAGATAAACATCACCTAAATATCACTACCCAAAGATAACCAAAACATGTAGA
>NW_007745245.1:1559-3327 GCF_000696425.1 Galeopterus variegatus
TCTTCTTTTCCTTTCTTATTAACAGGAAATCTTTAATTCATCTGGAAGAGTTTTGGTGCATGGTGGAAGGTTAGCGTATAACCTAATAGCTTTCTAAATTCCTTCTTCTGCCCAGTATATTTCTAAGAAGTATAGATATGTAGCTCTTTCTATCTGTGTAAGTGTGGAAGGGTCAATAGAGGGAACTGTAAGCCAAATGGTTCTGCAAACGCAAGGAACTGTACCAACAACAATTAAGGTTGATGAGCTTGAGTGCTGACATACAATGACTGGCTCGAAGGGGGTCCAGCAGTGTGTCGTGAAATGACGGAAGAGCCATGAGAGCAAGAGGTGAGCTGGCTGTCCTCAGTTTCCAGCCCTCTGCCTTTCCCTCTACCACCACCTGCCACCCCCTGCCGTCACCTCCATGGAGGTAAAACCACGAGCCTACTCATTAAGATGGGCTGGCATTAAGGCACGAAATATATGTGAATTGAAGTGGGGAATCCAGTGACCAGGACTTGATGCACATGGTTACTGGATAGTTGAGACAGCAGCAAGGGTATCAGACTTTCTCCTCTTTGCCGGCTGTGGATAACAGAGTCAAGGCTACGGCTCTATGTATATGGAAGATTGTTAGTGTTTTAACATTAAATAACTCCCCTACCCCTACTCCTAACTACAGGAGAGTCACGCAGTTTTAGATTTAGCTTAGATGATCTGCCCATCCCTCAGCTAGAACAGCCTGACTTATGTTCACTTCCCCAACACCGCGGTGAACTCAGGCAAGCCAACTTCTGCTTCTCCCTGTCTCCTGTTAACAGACTTTCTGACCTGAGCAGAGATATATGCTCATAAGGCTATTTTGCTGCTTCTAAAAACAGCTGGTCTGCGCAGAATCGTAGGAAACACTCCCCAGCATCCCTTTGTCTAGAATCTTCTCCTGTTTGGATGGCTACATTGAACACTAGCCCCAACTGTTACCTGGAGGTTACGTCCACTCCAGTCTCCCTCAGATGAGCAGAACTCTCCGACTCTGTTCTTGGCTTCCCTTCTAGACTTTGGTGCTAATTCACCACTACCTCCTCTTGACCTGTCAAGCACTCACCAGACCATGTGCTAGGCCTGAGGCAAGTCCTGGCCACCCCAGCCTGCCAGGACAAGACTGGACGCTGACACGACCACTCACACTTACTCTCAACTTGTCTGTTAGTGATGGTGAGCTTTCCAAGTCAGTCAAAATAAAACCTGGAGTTTATTTTCATCCTGTAGAAATTGACAACAACTTTTCAAAATGCTTTAAGTTTTTTCTCCCAAGATTTTGGCTAACTCCCATTTTTTGGTTTCAAGTGTGTTGTTCATAATTGCTCACAAGCGTTTTTACATTGGCTGCTTTAAAGTCATTGTCAGATCTGTCTAAAACCTTTGTCATCTCACTGTTGGCATCTATTGGTTGTCTTTTTTCATTCAGTTTGGGATCTTAGTTCTTGCCATGATAAGTGATTTTCAATTGAAAACTGGACATTTTGGGCATTGCATTATGAGACTCTGGATCTTACTTACACCTGTTTTAGCTGGCTTCCTCTGGCAGTGCCCCAACAGGGCAGTGGGGAACGCCACCTTGTTACTACCAGGTGGGGGTAGGAGTCCGGGTCCCACTTCGGCCTCCATCAGCACCCAAGGGGATGCTCCTGGTTACTGCTGGCAGGGGTGGGAGTGCCCACAGGGAGTTCTCTAGGTGGGAAGCACTGGAACCTCCTCACTGCTCCCCATATGCCTGCAATGATGG
>NW_007745245.1:8351-9052 GCF_000696425.1 Galeopterus variegatus
TTGACAATAGAAAGAAATCATAACAGTAGGCACGTGTCCACACAAAAACTTTCACACAAATGTTATGACACATTATTCATAATAGCCAAAAGGTCAAAACAATCTAAATGTCCATCAACTGACAAATGGATAAAGTGTGGTATATCTATTCAATGGAATATTATTTGTCAATACGAAGGACTGAACTACTGATACATACTTCAACCACACAGATGATCCTTCAAAACATGCTAAGTGAAACCAGGTACAAAAGACAAGCTTTTATACAATTCCCTTCATATGAAATGTCCAGAACAGGGAAATCTATAAAAACAAAAAGTAGATTAGTGGTTACTTAGGGCTAGGGGAAGGGGAGCTAGGGAGTGGTAGCTAAAATGGACAGAGTTTCCTTTTGAGGTGAAGAAATTGTTCTAAAATTGACTGTGGTAATAATTGCACAGATCTGTGAATTTACTAAAAAGCATTGAATTGTACACTTTAAGTGGGTGAATTGTATGGTATATGAGTTATATCTCAATAAAGCTATTTTAAAACAGAAATTGTAACAGCATGCAAGTTGAGAAATAGAATTTGGAATGTCTTATTCTAATGGGCTGGTTTGTACATTCATTTAGATGCCTGGTTATCTTCAGTGCAAAAATGAACAGAAACACAGATCATTTCAAAATGTTGAACAATTCAAAAACACTCATACTTGGTTC
>NW_007745245.1:14635-15067 GCF_000696425.1 Galeopterus variegatus
CTAAAAAGGATTTGCCTTTTTTTTCCTTCCTTTTTTTTTTTTTTTTGGTGGGGGGAGATCGTCAACCTGGGACCACTCCAAATTAAATGACCATGTATTTTCCAAATTATATAGTTGGTTTAAATTCAGACTGCACCCTAGAATGATAGCTGGCTTCTGGTTAAAAATACTTGGGGAGAGATTATTTTTTTCTTTTCCCTTCCTCCAGCACTAAGGTAGAATCAGACAAATTTACTCAATGTTCTTTTCTATGTGGTGGTTTATTTTTGTTTACTCATATTTTGATAGTACAGTTTGTTGGATTCCCAGTTTTGAATTGTGCTAGGCTGCAGTAAAATAATTCCTAATCCTACACCCCAAGCAGACATCAAAACAGAAGCTCAAGGTCTCCAGAATTTAGCAGAAAACCTTAGAGGGAAAGGCAGCTTTGGT
>NW_007745246.1:0-3523 GCF_000696425.1 Galeopterus variegatus
ATCCTGCAGATACAAACAGTTTTGGATTTTGCAGGACTCAAATACTTTTTTTAAAAAAGGAAATGTTTCCATCTTTCTACATAAAAATATATTTTACCGAATTGCTGTAAGTTATAGATAACTTAAAAGAGAAAATTTCCTTAAATCTGAAAAAGAAAACATTTGTGTAAGGAACCAAATTGGAAGTTACAAAACTTTGTCTTTATTATTTCACTTCATGTAATTAATTTTTGCCTTGATTGATCTTAAGTAGCAGTTTTTTCACGCAGTAGGTTTTTATCAGAGTTTGGCAAATCTTTCATTTTGTCCCCAATCTTGAAATTATTAGAAATCTGTTTTAAAATACTTGTTATAGTGTTTTTAGATGGATCTGAGTGCAGATGCCTTTAGAGAAAAATCAGAACTTCTTGTAATCTTACTAAGAGCAGACATCAGGAAAACTATGTTCTAATATGGGGGAAATTTTAGTTCTATGTCTGCGTCTTTGTAATGTAAAGTTCAATCTTTAAAAAGAAGTAGAAATAATTCCCTTCTAATTGCATCCAAGTTTATCACACTCACTTTTCTTTCATAAATTCACCCTTCAGAATACATTATTCTGACTTAGACATTTTCATAACATGCTTTGGACATTCTGTTTTGTCCTATATTTCCTCCTTCCTAAACAACCAGTCATTTTAGGGACAAAGATTCATTACAAAAGATGTGTTCTGAGACAAAAGGATTCTCTTTTCTTTTTAACCTTCCTAACCAGAACTACCCCTTTTTATCCATAGCTTTCTTCACATCTCTCTCTTCTCCTGCACAGTGATGCATTTCTCATCAAAAACACAGCTTATTATTTTTAATACACATCTCTACAGAAGTATACATACTAACTAGACTTTTAACTTTTAATAACCACAATTTTCAATGTAAACCTAGGAAGCATGAAATATTAAACTTTCTGTCATAGATCAATATTTTATTTATCAAAGGTTATCCCATTTTAAAAATTCAACATATGATTTTTAAAATGGCAAACAAACAAAACAAATAAAAAAACAGAACACAACAAAAAACCAAAATGATACACACTCAAAGACAACAAAACAGTAATACTGGGTAGAACAAGTTTACTCAACAGATGGTACCAACAAATGACTTAAGAGCCCAAAAGATGAGAAAAGAGAGTTTCCAGCACGAGCACCAGAGCAACTTCTTCAAATTCCAAGACACATCACACAACATAATAAGTGTACATATGTGTAAACAAACCTAAACACATATTTCTGCACTCACAGACCTTAAAGCTTTCATTTCAGTCATGAGATAGTAATACAAACTCACTAGTTCATAACATACAGTTGAATCCAAAGCATACTTCAGACAAAATGGGAACTTTTCACATGGCCAAACATTATTTGCTCCAATAGGTAATCAAATAATGGCGGTGGAACAAACCTTAAGTAAAGCAATTTCCATAGCAGTCTGAATCAGATCTTTTTACTCATTATTATCTTTCAGTTTCAAAGAGTTTTGGGTTAAATTCTCAAATATTACACATAGCTAGGACTGGCTGAATTGTATAAGAAAAACAAAATCCACAAGTAAGCTCAATTCTTTCTAATGAAGAGTTTCTTTTTTTCTTGTCTTGGCTTGATTGCCATTAACAGTGAGTTCTGTTTTAACACTTGCAGAACCCTGTACACAGATGGACAGATTTTGCTGAGACACTTAGCCAATTTTAATGGTTTCTATTTCTTTAGCCAAGACAAACTCAGAAAAAAAATTTCTTTTAGGTCATCAGGTCTCTTCTGACTAAGAGACACAAACTTACTCAAACTCAAACAGACTAAGCTCACAAACTCTTTGAAAGAGAAAGCTGATTATTAGTCCTTAAGTAATTTCTCACACCCAAGTGGTAACTTTAATAAAAAGAAAAGTGCAGAATAGTCATTTCTGACATTTCAGTGGTAACTCCCACAAACAAACAGTGTGGAAAGGGGACTACCAGTGGGACTTGCCAGCTCAGAACCCATCAGTCCCTTAAATGCTGCTTTCCACTGCCAAACAAAGACTGGGACATTGGTGGTTGACACCACTGATAAAAGACCAGGGAATGTCCCCAAAATCCCAGCCTCAGGGCTCAGCTAGCACAGGCAGGTGAAACCCACAGGTGGACCCAGAGTCACTCCCACAGAAGTTGGCAGGCATATCCACCCAGGGCCCACTTCTTCTGGCTTTGTTTCCCAAAACCTGTTATGGGGCAGTACTCAGCTACTGTATGAATGCTGTCCAAGAATCTTTTACCAAACCCAAGTCCACTGCCTGCCCCCCCAAAAAAAACAAAGGACTCAAAAGCCAAATGGTGGTGAAAGAGGAAGTCAACTTCCATTCAGGAACAGCAGTGACATGAGAGATGTTAGGTTAACACATCTTCCTGCAGGAAAACTGAAGGAAAACTGTCACACAAAAGCCATCTCAAAGACTCAGATTTAAAGAGGGATATTTAAAGAGAGGGCTGAGGAAATGCAGTGTGGGAAATGACAAGCAGGAAGGACAGAGACGTGCACTGTGTACACCCCACTCAAGACACCTTTCACAAGGTTTGGCCAAGTCTCTGTCCAGCCTCCATTCTCCTCCTTGACACTATGTTAGGGTCCTGCAGGATCTTGCTTTGGCTTGGGGTAGCATCAGCACAGCTTGACTGATGTCTTCCTTGCTTTCTCAAGGTCTGGATAGTACATGTCTGGTGGCACATTTATACATGCAGCCTTACTGGAAAACAACTTTACATTTATGTAAATAGTGTGATCTTGCCCCATCACCAGGGTTCAAAATAGCAAGTACTTGTTGGAAAAGAGGAAACTCAGAAAAATGTACACTGAGAAAAAAAAAAACCAACTCTCTTTTAACATATGCCTGAAGCACATACAATTTATGGTCCCAACACACCTTCACACCTCACTCCAAAGGAACTACCCTCTGACCGCCCTGGGGGAGGATCACACGGAGAGAGCATGAGCAGGTGTGCTCATTTACAGCCCCCATAAATCTCCCGTAACACGTGCTGCCAGCCACCAGTGACCCTCGTTAGACATAAGCCCAGTTGTGCTTCCACATGATCCTTCTCAGCTGCTGCCCTACTTAGTGCAAGTGTGTGGGAGATAAGCCAGCCTGCAAGATTTTCTAAGCCAGTGAACCAATCATGGTAATAATTTCTTATAAACTGCCATGTCTTGGAGGTGGATTTTTGCTGGGGACCAGCCCTGGCACAGAGATTGTAAATGTCCCCACTGGTAAGGGATCCCCCACAAGGGAGGAAGGGCAGCATCGGCGATGGAGCGGACAGCAAACACACAGACTCAAAGGATCTGCTGAATACTGGGACAACAAACACACAGACTCAAGGGATCTGCTGAATGCTGACAATTTATTGAAGCAAGCATCAGTCTTTTATACTTTTCTTTCTTATTTGCTACATAATCATAAAATAATCAGTGAACAATATCATAATATCTCTTTGTAAGTGACATATGTT
>NW_007745246.1:4294-11024 GCF_000696425.1 Galeopterus variegatus
CTCCAGAAAATCAAGGTGGAATGCTGGCATCTTCTCCCACGATGAGGCCTTGCCATCATTCCTTCATGATGAGGCCCTGTAAACACCGTGTTTCATTAAAAGATCTTTACCATACTTAGTCTTATGAGTGGGAGGTGCACCCGCAGTTCCCCCTATTTTATTATAGAAAGCCAAAAGAACCTCTTGGGAACTGTGCCTGTCTTAGGTTGGGGTGGTCCATCCCACACATGGAACCCGTCATAGGATTAGACTGCAGCAAAGGCAGTTGTCCTGTCTTAGGTGGTGTGAGGATGATACCCACTTACCCGTCTTTGGCCAATCAGTTTAGTTCTTAGAGGTGGCAAAAGAAGGAGGTTTTTTCTTCTTGGTGAATAATTGAAACATACCTTCCTGGATTTGTATGTGCCTAAACATGTCAGAAATCACTCTGAAGATGACTGGAAGAAAAAGGATCAAAATTAAAATACAAAAGCCAATCAAACTATATTGAATCATATTAGTAAAAAATGTACTATGGAATATAGTTGATTTGATATTTTGAAAAATATCAGCAGCTAAGTTTTCATCAGGGGAAATGGACAAATGAGCATTACTTATGTTTTAAATTTTTTTTGTAAAGAAGAAATATCTGCAGCCAAATCAGTATTATTCCAAATTTCCTTAAGGTGATTCTGAACAAAACTCCATTCTGTATTATTGTCTGCTTCCAAAGGAGTAATGTAAATCCATTTATAGCTAGCATGACATCTAGTGGTCATTTTAGTTTGAAGATGTTGAATTTCCTTTTCTATAGAAAGAACTGTTTTTTCAAGTGCATCAATTCTAGTCTCTAACTTTTTATCAATTTGTTCTTGAATTGTTAAAGCAACAAATGTATTATGAGATAAATCATTTACATGAGAAGCAGTATGTATTTTCTGTACCAAGGCTGTAGTGGAAATTGCAAGTGAAGCTATTATACTGATAAGTGCAATGATTCCTAAAATCAAGGCCACCACAAATCTCTTGGGTCTAAGTAATTTATTTACTCTTTTTAAAATTTTTGTACCAGGATCATCAAACCAAGGTTCTTGTAACACAACTGGCAAAATAACATATGAAGGTTGATAAACAATCAAAAAGGTTGGGTACTTTTTACTTAAAGTGTAATTAATACAATTGGTTAAAATACAACGTTTACATGTAATATTAAACAATTTTTTAAACTTATCTTAATTTCACATAATTTACCCATTAATATAGCATGAGGAGCATTAACACAAACTCTAGGATAATATAATTCTATCTTAGTAGTTTCAGGTCTATTTAATTTCACAACATTAGTGGCAGCAAATAATCTATATAAATCAAAAAATAAGAATGTTTACCATTTCTAAAAACTGATTTAAAAATTGGAGTTACCCAACTAGGTGTAAACCACCTGTGTAGGGGCTCCCCAAAAGCCAATTCTTTAGATCCTGAAAAAATAAATTTTTTATTTATATTGTTTAAAATATCAAGCTTATGATCATACCAAGGAGCGGATACAGAAAAATCTTTAATAATAACATTTGAATGTCTAGGATTAAAAATTGCTGCAGCTTGAGAAAACTCACATTTAAACCATGTTGGAAAATCAACCTTAACATCTATAGAATTCTAATACATGTCTAAATACTTTTTACTATTATCACATGTCTCCAAAAGTTTTGGAAGAGATTCATTTATATATGTCTCATTATAATTATTATATCCCATAGAAACCATTTCTAAAGTCCAAATATATCTTTTATCTGAATCAGGTTGAGGAGAATCAGTTACATAAGTTCTATAACTCAACGGCAAACATCCGACAGGCACGCGAGTACTATTCATGCTGAAACATAAAGGAACTTCATCAGCCAAGCCATGAAATGATAAGGTATTACTCAACTTATGGGGTATTAAAGAATCTGAAATAACCCCCAAAAGTTGAAGATGGCTGGTAAAAACTTTAAGATTTTGTCTGCTCCATGTGCCAGAATGTAACAAAGGCGGATTTGGAAAATAAGTCCAATAAGCTTTACTTTTCTCCCTAAAAGAGGGAGCCATAGCTGAAGTTGAGATTACCTGAAAAGAAAGCAGAGCAAGTATAACCAAAAATAAAGTCTCAGGTGTTTGTTCTTTCCTGGAGAATGTCAGCAACTCTTCAGCTGCAAAAGTCAGACGCTTGATCTGGCCCCAAGTAGGACATGAAGTGTTTTTTGTCGTTGTAGACTGGTGGATTCATAGTCTTCTTGTTTCAGGAACCACGCTGTTCTTTAACTTTTGATTGGTGGTCTGACACCCCATTTTGAATTCTTTATGTCTCTTGTTTCTGATTGGTGGCATTATAATGTCTTATCAACCTATCAGGAATCCATAAAGGACTTTCAGCATTCTGTGGAAATACACATGCATAACCCCGTCCCGAGGTCAACAAAACATCAGGTCCTTTCCACTGATTAGTCAATAAATCTTTCCATTTAACCAAAACAGTCTTAGTTTCTTTGTTCCCCTAATGCCTCATCATAGCTGTTTCTCCCTGTTTATCAGCATTTAAGTGATTTAACACAAACATTGTATGTTGTAAAATATGATGAGGAGAGGAATATTTAAATTTTCCCTCTCTAAGTTTATTTAACTGTATTTTAAGTCTCTGATGAGTCCTTTCTACAATTGCTTGACCCTGTGGATTATAAGGAATTCCTGTAGAATGAAAAATGTTAAGTTTATTGTAAAAATCTTTGAAAACCTTTGAAGTATAAGCTGGTGCATTATCAGTCTTTATCTTTTTTGGCATTCCTAAAACAGAGAAACATTGAAAAAGGTGTTGCATAACATCCTTAAAAGCTTCACCCGTCCTGGCAGATGCTACAACTGCATGAGAAAATGTATCTACTGTTACATGAACAAAAGACATTTTTTCAAACTCAGATATATGTGTCACGTCCATTTGCCATAGGATATTTGGCATTAACCCATGGGGGTTAACACCCATCTGTGGAGAAGGAATGAATTGGGGACATACATGACAATTTCTTATAATTTGTCTAGAGTCTTCCCTAGAAATATGAAATTGCTTTTGAAGAGCTGAAGAATTTTGATGATGAGTCTTATGAGATAAAGCTGTTTCCTCTATTGCTGTAAGAATACAATTTTTTGTTAATAAATCAGCTTTAAAATTTCCTTCTGCCAAAGGTCCGGGGAGTGCACTGTGTCCTCGAATATGACCTATAAAAAATTTATGTGTTCTTTGATGAATTAAATTTTGTAATTCTTGTAACCTGGAAAAAATTTTAGAAGCAGCAGACAAAGTTGCAGTTTCGGTTGCAGTTTCAATAACAGAAAATAATTTAACTATATACAAGGAATCTGTATAAAGGTTAAAAGGATGTTAAACAGTTTTAAATGCAAAAATGACTGCTTTTAGTTCAGCTCTCTGAGCAGAAGTCTCTCCTGTCCATTGTACTGTAGGTTGAGAATTTATTAATGTTATAGCTTTGCCATTAGAAGATCCATCTGTGAAAATTAAAATTGCATTAATTAAAGGCTCTGATGAATACCATTTTGGAAAAATAATGTCAGTAACCTGTAAAAAATGAAGCAATGGATTATTTGGTAAATGAAAAGAAATTATTCCTGTAAAATTAAGAAAAGCAATTGCCCAATGATCGTCAATCTGCAAAAGATGTTCATATTGTTCTTTAGAATAAGGAATAATTATTTCTTGTATCTCCTGACCAAATAGCTCCTTAATCCTAGCTCTAGCTTTCAAAACTAAAGTAGCCACCATAGTGGGATAGGACATTAAAATTCTTTTTTCAGAAACAGGCAAATGTATCCGTTCTAAAGGATCATTTTGTCACAAACACCCTGTAGGAGTATGTTTTGTTTTTAGTATGATAAATGACCATGGCTTGCTATAATCCAGTTGTCTTAAATAATGTTTTTGTATAGCTAATTCTACTAACTCCAAAGCCTGTTCAGCAGGTTTGGTTAATGTTCTGTTAGGAGTTGGGTTAGAGTCTCCTTTTAAAATTTCAAACAAAGGCTTTAAATCATTAGTAGATAATTTTTTTTTCCTTTTTGTCTTTTTTCGTGTCCGGCAACGGATCGCAACCCTCTGTGTCACACCCGCACCTCTCTCAGCCAGTGAGCAGGAACCGGTCTGTATGTGGGATCTGAACCCTTGGTGGGAGCGCCACCGTGCTCCCAAGTGGTGCACTGTAGCAGTGCGCCACCGGGCTGGCCCCATTAGTAGATAATTTTTAAAAAGGCCGTATCCAATTAATATCTCCCAATAATTTTTGAAAATCATTAAGAGTCACAAGTTTATCTTTTCTTATTTGTAATTTTTGTGACATTATATAGTCTGTTTTAATTGTTCTGCCAAGATAATTATAGGGTGGCTCTTGTTGTATTTTTTCTGGGGCTACTATTAATCCCCACTGTTGTAAATCTTTCACAAGTTCAGCAAGAGCCTGTTGTAACAATTCTGTTTGATAATGAGCCAACAATATATCATCCATATAATGAATAATATAACATTCTGGATATTTCTGTCTGCATTGAAGCAGAGCCTGATCCACAAACTTTTGACACAATGTAGGACTATTTTTCATACCTTGAGGCAGAACTTTCCATTGAAATCTTTGATAAGGTCTTTGTAAATTTGGAGATGGCAAACTAAATGCAAATCGCCATCGGTCCTGTTCAGCAAGAGGAATAGTGAAAAAGCAATCCTGTAAATCAATAACTACTATATTATATCCTTTAGGCACAGCCACTGGAGAAGGAAGCCCAGGCTGAAGAGCTCCCATAGTCTCCATAGTATTATTTACTGCTCTTAAATCTTGTAAAAGTCTCCATTTGTCAGATTTCTTTTTAATAACAAATATTGGAGTATTCCAAGGACTATTTGATGGTTCTATATGTCCTTGTTCTAATTGTTCTTGTACTAACTTTGTGGCTGCTTCTAATTTTTCTTTACTTAGGGGCCACTGTTCCACCCAAACTGGATGATTACTTTTCCAGATTATTGGGTCAGCCTGTCTGGTAACAGAGGCCCCTACGAAAAAGGCTCAGGAGCGTCTTGTTCATCCGTTAAAGTAATCTTTAATTGTTCCATAAGGTCTCTTCCCCATAAAGTAAATGGTAAGGCTGGAATTACATAAGGCCTAATTGTTCCTGATTTATCTATATCTGTCCAATGTAAAATTCCTGAACTTCTAGCTACATTAGAGGCCAAGCCTAGACCTACCAAAGTGGAAGGAGACTTAGTTGTAGGCCACGTAGAAGGCCAGTCTCTGGCTGCTATACAAGTCACATCAGCCCCTGTATCTAAAAGCCCTTTAAATTTCTTTCCTTCAATTTCTATGGTCTTCATGGGTCTTTGTCCTAAAATTAACTTTTCTCTGCCCCTGGTCCCTTTAAGAATTTGTGACTGAAGAGCTGATTTTGCCTGCTCTTCATACTCCGTTTTCCACAACAAATATTGACCAGGAGTTAAACATGATTTAGCAGTTTGTTGCCAATCAAAAGGTGTGAGCCATCGAGAGCCAATATTTTCTACCAATTGAACAGCATAAGGGGAAGTTGGTCCCAAATCCCTTACTGCTGTTCTTAATTCTTTAATGATCTTAAAAGACAAAGGCTCCCATTGGGGCTCACCATCATCATCTATTGCCCAGATGACAGGGCAGCAGATGCTCAGATCTCCTTGTTGTTGAGCCTCTGCAACTGCTCCTAAAAAGCCTACTCTGTTAGGCAAAGGTTTAATAGATTTTTTTCTTGGCCTCCCTGTTACAACTGGAGCTAAAAAGGGAGGATAATCTTCATTATGATATTTAAATGCAGCTTCTTCTAAATCCTCCTCATCTGAAGGAGAAAGTTTATCTGTTAACTTATTTTTCTCATCTACAGCACTATCGCTGTCACTATCACTTTCTGACTCATTCTTACCTTCCTGTACATTCTCAGCAACTGCAATTACCTGTTGTTTACCCTTCTCGTCTTCCTTTTGATATGAAGCGGTGGAAAGGGGAGATTTTAATTTTCTTCTTAGTTGTTCTGCTTCATGCCTAGAATCAAAGCAATCCCGAAACAAGTTCCAAAGAGCAAAGGCGTCTCTTGGAATCTTTTCATCCCCAAATTGACGATAAAAAATGTGCATGTCATCTCCTACCTTCTTCCACGTCTTCAGATCAAAAGAGCCGCTTTCTGGAAACCAAGGTGAACATTCTTGAATGAAATGAAAAAATCTTTTTAACTGAGAGCTTCCTATTGAAACTCCTTTATTTTCTAAAAGACGCTTGCTTATATCAATAAATAATGCTCGTTCTTTAGATTCTTGTGTGCCCATACTTACTGTTCTTGATTCCCTGCCCTTTCTCACCCAGTCTATGCTACTGGGGGGACCGCGGCTCACTGGTGCAGGATCCTAGCTGCCCGTTTCTTTTTTCCTGAAAAGAAATGAAAGTGGATAGATCATAAGGAGGGGGGCTTACCAATGGGTCCCTGTTCGGGTGCCAGAAAATGCCGGGGACCAGCCCCAGCACAGAGATTGTAAATGTCCCCACTGGTAAGGGATCCCCCACAAGGGAGGAAGGGCAGCATCGGCGATGGAGCGGACAGCAAACACACAGACTCAAAGGATCTGCTGAATGCTGGGTCAACAAACACACAGACTCAAGGGATCTGCTGAATGCTGACAATTTATTGAAGCAAGCAT
>NW_007745246.1:12024-13427 GCF_000696425.1 Galeopterus variegatus
GTTGTCCCCTTCTGGGCCCCACTGCCATAAGCCATCTCCTGAAAATCCATAATCATAAGTATCATTAGTATGATTAAATATTTTAGTATAATTTTGAATCCTACTTCCAAGTCTCCCAGAGTGATAATTATGAGACAGCAAAGAATAAAATATAATTAGGCATAGCAAGCACACAGAGCTCCAGAAAATCAAGGTGGAACGCTGGCATCTTCTCCCATGATGAGGCCTTGCCATCATCCCTTCACGATGAGGCCCTGTAAACACCGTGTTTCATTAAAAGATCTTTACCATACTTAGTCTTATGAGTGGGAGGCGCCCCCGCAGATTTTAAAGCAGAATAGGTAACCAAAAGCAAGTTTTGTACCTGGAAATGGGATTTTGCAGTAATAAATAGCTACCAGACGTGGCATTGGCTGTGACACTGAGCAGAAGCTGGGCCTCAAAGGACAACTTTAGCACAAATTGGAAGTGTGTCAAGACACCAAGAGAGGGACTGCAAGGCAGTGAGGAAAATGTAAGTGTAAACTGAAGAAAAAGGCACGTATAGGACAGCTTAGCACTATTCAGGTCTTGACATCAGGGACTCCATTTGGATATGCTGGCTTTAGCTGAACTATTTATGAATGTTGAAACCCACAAAGAAATTAAGAGAAATCAAATCCCTGCACTAACGTCTGCACTCCTCACAATGTATAATACAAGGAAACTTATCTAATCTTTAAGGATACTCTGTGTATAGCTTCTCCTTGCACAGGAACAGAAATGCCCATTTTGCTAATGATTAAAGTCTTCTTTCTTTAACAAACTAATGAGATAATCTGACAAACAACTTTTGTAACCTCAATAAATTTTTATAAATGTAAGCCCTCTTGCACTTCTGTAATGATGCATTCTCTACGTACTACCTGGGTAGTAATCCTTGTTCCTGATTTGATGCTTTCTTTTGCCTCTAACCTGTTGATTTTATCATTTATGTTAACCTGGATCATGTCCTGCAGAATAACTGGCAACACTACTGCCAGCAAGANGATTCTGAGTTCCCCAATTGTTTGGATGGGCCTGGGGGAGGCCCTGTTGACCGTTTTTTGGCATAGGCATAGGAGTAGCAGATGTTATAGGAGGACCTATAAAACTCCCATCCTTATGAAAACGAGATTTGCAGTCTCGTGCCCAGTGAAATCCTTTCTGACATCTGGGACACACAGTTCTCGGGGGATAAGATGGTGTAGTAGCAGACATCTGTGGAATTTGATTTGTAACTTTAGGCATTCCCCAAGACTGATTAGGACATTCTCTATTAAGATGTCCTGTCTGGCCACATGAAAAACAAGTGCCTTGTAGACGACTGCCAAATCTATTATTGTTAGGCAGCTTTGGCCTCTGTGATTTTCTTTGATTTATTT
>NW_007745246.1:14768-15065 GCF_000696425.1 Galeopterus variegatus
TAATCCCTTCCAATATGGACGTAGGCAATTATTTATTTCATGTGATTTCCAATAAATAAAGGCTTCAGGTTGTAAGTCATGACGTTTTTGATCTTTGACTCCCAAGAACGCACTGTGAAAGGGCTTTCTGAGTATCTTAATATTTCTTTTAATAAAATTTATCAGGCTTTACAATAATGTAAAAAGTCCCCCTTTGACATACCATAGTCCCTTCCTGCTTGTTTTAAGTGCATGGTTCTCCCAGTAATTATCTCAAAAGGACACAAGTGATTTTTCCCAAGCAGGGAGGAAAGTAAA
>NW_007745247.1:0-12695 GCF_000696425.1 Galeopterus variegatus
CTTCAGACGGCTTCTGGGCAGTCCTTTGCTGGCTTTCCCGGCCTTTGCTGTCTGAGCCGCCGATTCGTTCCCTCAGCCGGGCCTGGGCGCTCCCAGGAGTCCTTCTCCATGTCGGCCCCAAAACCTCGAACCTGCTGCCGCTTGTTTGTCGATGTAGGATCGTTGTTGAAAGAATTATTCGTCTTTTGTTGCTCTTGGAAATGCAGTCAATACTCTGGTATCACAGCACACAGCTCTCAGGATCGCGCTGTTTCCTGACGCGGGCGTTCGAGACCCGTCGCCATCTTTTTTCTTCTAAAGATTTCGGAAGAAAATAATTTTTAAAAATGAAGAAAATCTAAGAGAGCTAGCAGGCAACCCTAAGCACACAAACATTAAAACATTCAAATTGTGGGTGTTCCAGAAGGGGAGGAGAAAGGAATAGGCATGGAAAACCTATTCAACAAAATAATAATGGAAAACTTCCCAGGTATAGGGAGAGACACAGACCTTCAGATCCAGGAGACTCAAAGATCCTCAGACAGATTCAACCCAAAAGGATCCTCTCCAAGGGAATTATAGTCAAACTGGCAAAGCTCAAAGACAAAGAGGGAATCTTAAAAGAAGCAAGAGAAAAGTCACCCATAAGGGAGCCCCTATCAGACTAATAACAGACTTCTCAACAAAAGCACTATAGGCCAGATGATATATTCAAAAACTAGAAGAAAAAACTTCTGGCTAAGGATACTATATCCAGCAAGGTTATCCTTCACAAATGAAGGAAAAATATTGTATTTTCCAGACAAACAAAAACTGTGGGAGTTCACCACCACACAACCAGCCCTACAAGAAATCCTCAAGGGAGTCCTGCATCTAGAACCTGAAAAAAGATAATCACTACCTTGAATACATAAGAAAGAATAAAACCTACTGGTAGAGCAAAAATGCAAACTAGAAAGAGAAAGAAACTAAATCTTACCACCACAAAAAAATACAATGATGATGTAATAATCCCTTTGATTTATTTCTGATTTTAGTAATTTTGGTCTTCCTTCTTTTTTTCTTGGTCAGTCTAGACAAAGGTTTCTAAATTTTGTTGATCTTTTTAAAGAATCAGCTTTTGGTTTTGTTTTCTCTGTTGTGTTTTAATTTCACATTTCATGTATTTCTGTTGTAATTTTTGTTATTTCCTACTTATATTTGCTTTTGGTTTAGTTTGCTCTTTTTCTTTTTCTTAAGGTGGAAGTTTACATTACTGATTTGAGATATTTCTTATTTTTAATATAGGTGTTTACAAGTATAAATTTTTCTCTAATCATTGCATGAGCCCTGCATCCTATAAATTTTGATATGCTGTGCTTTGATTTTTATGTCAAAGTACTCTAATTTCTCTGTGATTTTTCTTTTTACTGTTATTTATTTAGGAGAGTGTTGTTTGATTTCCAAACATTTGTGAAATTTCTAAATTTCCTTCTGTTATTTTGGTCAGAGAACATATTTTCTATGAATTTAGTTTTTTAAAATATATTAAGAGTTGTTTTGTGGCCATAAATAAATACATGTAAAAATTTAAAAAGATGTAACCAAAGAACTTACTGTCAGACTCACTCAGTATAATAATTAAGATATGGTCCAAGCTATGTAAGAGAGACTACAAAATACAGAGGCCTAAATAACACTGAAGCTTATTTATCTTTTGTGTAACAGAGTAGAGATGTGCAAAGTCCAAAGGTGGAGGAGGTGCTCTTCACAGAGTCATCTGGGGACAAAGTCTTCTTCTGTCTTGTTGCTCTGCCAGCCCCACGGGTGATGTTCTGGTTTGTGTGGTTGATGCTGTCTCATCTCCATATACACGTTCCAGTGTGATACAAAGCAGATGCTGAAAGTCCTGGGAAAGCACCTTTGCCTTTGAGTTGATGAACCAGAAGTGGCACATGTTACTTCTGCTCACATCCCTTCCATTTAGACTAATCTGTGTTGCCACATCTACCTTCAGGAGAGGCTAGGGAAAATGGCATGAAATTGGGTGGACATGGATTTGTCTAAAATTTGAGAGGTTCCATTACTAAAAAAGAAAAAAAAAAGGGGAGGGGTTGGTACCAAGGACAATTAATAATCTGTGCCCCAGTCCGGTATTCATAGGTACAAATAATCATATTTAATAGGAAAGTATCCTAATAAGAATTCATAGTTATAAAAAACTATGAATTTATAAAATTTTCACTTGCTAAAAATGATTATTGGACATGGAAATAAGATAAAAATATGTTCTGATTTTTGGTTTTAGATGGCCAGTAACCCATGTGCCAGGTAGCATTCTATGCTAACCTTGAATGCCAGCAGGAAGTCACTGGACAGTAAACTCTTCCAAGATCATAACTTGGCTGTTGGAGTAACTTGGAAAAGAGGAAAAAGAATTGAAATCATGGCAAAAGTAAATAGAGCTCGGTCTACCTCCCCTCCAGATGGAGGCTGGGGCTGGATGATTGTGGCTGGCTGTTTCCTTGTTACCATCTGCACTCGGGCAGTCACCAGGTATGTGGGATTTTCTTCTTGATTTATTAAACTGACCTGGCTTGTTTTTTCTTCTAAGTCTGTTTCATTCCATTTCTGAACCCATCATTGTGAAAATATGTGTGGACTGCTCAGATGTCTTTTTGTTTGCAAGGAATGTGATTTTCTGATACTTAAAAGTCCTAGATAGTGGTGTCTTCTGTCCATCTGATACTTAAACCTGAAGTGTTAGGACATTTTTAGACTCAATATTGTGGCTATTGAAGCCATTTGTTTTCATAAGAAGCTCCAGAAGATGTGGAAGTATGTGATACATATTTCATTTCACTCTTCATCTTCCATTCATCATTAATATGAAATGTTTAAAGCCCATCATATATGAAATAACATGGGTAGGGTACTGATTTGTTCATTAGAGGAAGGAATGGATGCATGATATTTTATAATGAAATCACTTTTCTAGGGGTTTTAATGAATTGCTAAATACACACCTGAGAAGGTAATTAAGCATAATCTGTTTGTGAAAGTCCATTTTTTTTTAGAATTTTTCTTATCTATCATCTTAATGATAAATCTTAATTAAGGTAAGTCTTAATCGTTAAGATTTTACAGTGGAAACAAAGAGCTAACTGGATGTGTGATTCATAATTCATAAATTAAAAAGAAAACACTATGGGCAAACTAATGGCAAGAGGTCATAGTGATTGGCTTCAGTGACCTCACCCACAGTCACCTGCTTCAGCTGAGGCACTGCAGAAAACCCCAGAGCCTCTCTTGGGCAGAGTCCTGCCCATGGTTTCAGCGATCTCACCCAGTATCAAATACTCTAGCTGAGGAACTGCAAAGCACTCCAGAGCCTCTCCTGGGGGTGCAGGTTCCCACCCATGGCCCTAGTGACTCTGCCTAAGGTTGCACACTCCACTTGAGAAGCTGCAAAACACCCCAAGACCTCTTGAGGGTCCAAGATCTTGTCCACAACCCCATCAACCCCACCTAGTGTCACTTACTCTAGCAGAGGAGCAAGAGAATGCCCCTGAACTTCTCCTGAGAGTTTAAGGTCCTGGCTGCAGTCCCAGTGAGCCCCACCCCAGGGTTGGCCACTACACCTGAGGAGCTAAAGAGCACTGTAGTGCTTCTCCCCAGGGTCTGCAGTCCTGCCCATTTCCCCAGTAACCCTACTTACTCCAGTGGAGGGACATCATATTGCCACAGCACCTCTCTGAGAACACTGAAGTTCCAACTGCAACCCCAGCAACCCAATCCAGGGTCACCCACTTCAACTGCAGAGTCCTTGAGTGCACCAGCACCTCTCCCAGGGGCTCAAGGTTTCAGCTGAAGCCTCAGCAACCCTTCCCAGTGTCACTAACTGCAGCAAGGAGCAGCTGAGCACCTCAGTACCTAGGACACTGAGGCACTCTTGCAGACAACTTCAACATTGAATACTGATAAAGAAATCACATGAAGACTATGATACTGCACTCACCCATAACCAAGCCTAAAACAGCCTATCCAACTGACACCATAGAACACATCTACAGGAAAGTGTCTCCCTTCAAGACATACTTCAGAAAATTAGAAGAAGTGACTGTTTTTCCCGATGCCCAGACATCAATGTGGGGATATAAGAAGCATTAAAAAAGAAGGAAATATGACAGCCTCAAAGGAATACAATAATTCTCTGTACCAGACCCTGAAAGAAAAGGAAATCTATGAAATGTTTGAAAATGGACTCAAAATAATGATCTTAAGGAAACTCAGTGACATGCAAGAGAATACAAATAGACAATTCAGCAAAATCAGGAAAACACTTCATGATCTGAATGAGAATTTCAACAAAGAGATATAAAAAAGAATGAAGCAGAAATCTTGAAACTGAAGAATTCATTAAATGAAATAAAAAAGAACACAACTGATAGCTTAAGCAACAGGCAAGATCAAGCAGAAGGAAGAATTTCTCAACTTGAAGACAGATCTTTTGAAATAACCCAGTTGTACAAAAAGAAAGAAAAATGAATAAAAAAGAATGAAAAACCTACAATATTTATGAGATAACTTTAATTTTACAGGGATGTACATTATGGGTATTCCAGAAGGGGAAGAGAAGGAAAAAGGCATTGAAAACCTATTTAATAAAATAGTAGATGAAAACTTCCCAAGTTTTGGAGAGATATTGACTTGTAGGTCCAATAGTCTCAAAGATCCCCAAACAGGTTTACCTCCAAAATTCTTCTTTGAGGCATGTAGGCAAACTGTCAAAAGTCAAAGACAATGAGAGAATCTATAAAGGAAGCTCTATCAGATTAACAGCAGATTTTTTCAGCAGAAATTTTACAAGCCAGGAGAGAGTGGAATGTTATATCCAAAGTGCTGAAAGAAAAAAAATACCAGCCAAGAATACTATACCCAGCAAAGTTATCCTTCAGAAATGAAGTAGAAATAGTGTTTTTCCAGACAAACAAAAACTGAGGGAATTTATTACCATTAAACCAGCCCTACCAGTAATCCTTAAGGGAGTCCTACATCTGGAAGCAAAGGGAAAATGACTACCATCATGAAAACACATGAAAGAATAAAACTCATTGGTAAAGCAGATTTGCAAATGAGACAGAGAAAGAAATTATATCTTTTCCTTACAGAAAACCTCCAAACTGCAAGGACAAATTATAGAAGAATTAAACAAAGGATATACAAACCAACCATAAAACAATTAACAAAATGTCAGGAGGAAGGCCACACCTTTCGATAACAACCTTGTATGTAAATGGAATAAATTCTTCATTTAAAAGATATAGACTGATTGAATGAATTAAAAACCAAAGCCAAAGTATATGATGGCTACAAGAAACTCACTTCATCTATAAAGACACACGTAGACTAAAAGTGAAGGGATGAAAAAAGATATTCCACACAAATGGAAACGAAAAACAAGCAGGAACTATACTTATATTGGATAAAACAGACTTTAAACCAAAAACTATAAAAAGAGACAAAGAAGGTGACAAAGAAGGTCATTATATAGTGATTAAGGTATCAATTCAGCAACAGGATGTAATAATTATAAATACACATGCACCCAACATCAGAGCACCCAGATATATAAAGCAAATATTACTGGACCTAAAGGAAGAGATAGACCCCAATGCAATAATAGTTGGGGATTTTAACCCCTCTATCAGCATTGACAGATCATCTAGACACAAAGTCAACAACAACAAAAATTGGATTTAAAATGTATTATAGACCAAATAGACCTGACAGACATTTATAGAACATTTCAAGAATACACATTCTTCTCATCAGCACATGGAACATTCCCCAGGGTAGACCATATGTTAAGCCAAAAATCAAGTCTCAACAAATTTTAAAACAGCAAAATTGTATCAAGTATCTTTTAAGACTGTGACAGAATAAAACTGGAAATCAATAACAAGAGAAACTTTGGAAAATGTATGAATAGATGGAAATTAAACAACATTCTCCTGAACCAATGGGTCAAAGAAGAAATTCAGGAGGAAATCAAAATATTCCTTAAGACAAAAGAAAGTAGAAGCACAACATACCAAAACCTATGGGATACTGAAAAAGCAGTGCTAAGAATGAAACTTACAGCAATAAGTGCTTACATTAAAAAATTAGAAAGATTTCAAATAAACAACCTAATGTTGCATCTCAAGGAACTAGAAAAGCAAGAACAATTCAATCCTAAAATTAGGAAATGGAAAGAAATAATAAATATCAGAGCAGAACTAAATGAAGTAGAAGCCACAAAATGATACAGAAGATTGAGAAAACCAAAAGTTTGGTTTTTTGAAAAGATAAACAAAATTGACAAACCATTAGCTAGAATAATTAAGAAAAAAAGAGAGAAGACCTAAATAAATAAAATCATAAATGAAAAAAGAAACATTAAAACTGACATCACAGAAACACAAGGAATCATTAGAGACTATTATGAACAAGTATATGCTAAAAAATTGGAAAACCTAGAGGAAATGGATAAGTTTCTGGACACATACAACCTACCAAGACTGAACCAAGACAAGAGAGAAATCCTTAACAGACCACTAACAAGTAATGAAATTGAATCAGTAATCAGCATCTTCACAAGAAGCAAAAGTCTAGGACCAGATAGCATCACTGCTACAGTCTACCAAACTTTTAAAGAAGAATAAATACCAATTTTTTTCTCAAACTTTTTCAAAATATTGAAGTAAAGGGAGTTCTTCTAAACTCATTCTATGAGGCCAGCATCACCCAAATCAGACAAGGACACAACAAATAAAACTACAGGCCAATATCCCTGATGAACATAGAGATGCAAAAATTCTCAACAAAATACTAGTAAACAGAATTCAACAGCACATTAAAAACATTACACACCATGATCAAGTGGTTTATCCAGAGATGCAAGGACAGTTGAGCATATGCAAATCAATACACCACATCAACAAAATGAGGGATAAAAACCATATGATCATCTGAATAGGTGCAGAGAAAGCATTTGATAAAATTCATCATTCCTTCATGATCAAAACTCTCAACTAAGTATATATAGAATGAAAGTATCTCAACACAATAAAGGCCATATATGACAAACCCACAGCTAACATCATACTGAATGGGGAAAAGTTGTAAGTTTTTTCTCTAAGAATAGGAACAAGACAAGGATGCCTACTCTTCCCACTCTTATTGAATATAGTACTGGAAGTCCTAGCCAGAGCAATTAGGCAAGAGAAAAAAAAAAAAGGATGTTTGAATTGGAAAAGAAGAAGGCAAATTGTCTCTGTTTGCAAATGACATAATCTTATATATAAAAAACCTAGACTCCACCATAAAACAGTCAGAACTGATAAACAAGTTCAGTAAAGTTGCAGGATACAAAATCATCATACAAAAATCAGTAGCATTTCTACACATCAACAACGAGCTAGCTGAAAAAAAATTTAAGAAAGCAACATTATTTACAATAGCTACCAAAAATTAAAATATCTAGGAATAAATTTAACCAAGGTGCTGAAAGATCTAGCATGCTCATTTCTCCCTCTCTTTTCTCTAAGGGCATAGTGTTGCATATGCTTAAATTAGATGTGTTTACATTGAGACTCATTCATCTAATTCATATTTGGAATAATACATACTTGAAATCTGCATGTGCTAGCTCTTACCTCTGCAGGTGCTTTCCTTCAAGTAGAACGCTTTGTTTCTCTTCTGTGGCAACACACCCTTGACAGTACAAGGATGTAATTTGCACTAATAACTTTATTTGGTGGTATCATCAATAAAGACATGGATATCCTGCCCATAAAAAATATATAATACAGGACAGAAAAAGGATGTTTATCTTTGCTGCAGTAAGGGTTAGTTGATTACATGTTATAATAAACTGTGGATTTGTTAGTCTGTAGATTGCTGTTAAGTCTGATTTTTCTCCCATGTATATTATGGATCTTGTGTTCTGGGTGTGAGAAGGTGGTGGAGTTAAAAGTTGAGACTTCTTGATAAAGTTATGTTCTTGCGGAGTTGTCCATAGTGCTTCTGGTAGAGATACTAAGATACTTCTTTCAATCACATTGCCTCATGTGAACCTTGTGATTTAGGCCGAAGAGGCGTGTTCACCCCCATTAGATTTAGGACACTAATGTTAAGAAAGGGTAAGTGTCTTGCCTACATTTTTTGGCTAGTAGGACAGAGCTGGACTGGAATCCTAGTCTTTTTTTACTTCTCATCTTGCTTGTCACTGCACACACACTGATAATCCACTCTCTTGAATCCTCCCTCCCATACACAGAAATCGCTATTGCTCTTTCCAACACATAATTAAATAACTTCCTATCCTGTCATTTCTCATACATATATCACGCTTCTACCTGCCCCTCCATACTCACCACACAAACACACAAGTGCAAACTCTGCACCTTATCCTCTAGAACAACCATAGTGTTACAAGACAAAGGTTTTTAAAAAGTTGCCTTGGTTATGGGAAGCATTGTCTTAAGGTGAGCTACCTCCATATCCATGAGGCTGTCATATCAGTGATAAATCATGGTGCCAAGGGGACAGTTGTCTTTGAATTTCTCTTACAGAGGCCCTCTACCCTCTCAGTCCTGTTGGTAACTGACCATGGTGATGTTACCCCCAACTTGTACAAACAACTGCATGTCAAGGCGTATAGATTCTTTGAATGCATATTCTTTTCATTTACATCAATGGGATCATACTAAACATACTTTTTTGAGCCCCCCCCACACTTAATAATATCTCTTGGAAATCAGCAAATATAGCTTCTTAAAATTTCACCATATGGATGTATCCATAATTAACACATTTTTATTGATGGACATATTTACTGTTTGCCCATTTTTGTTGTTACAAACAATGCTAGTGTTATGACCCAGGCCATTTAAAAATCTTTTTTTTTTTTTTTTTTGGTCTTGCCGTGTGCTTGATGATGCTGACTTTCACACAAAAATTTACGAAGAGCTTAAAGTTGTACAAGCTATTAAAGCGGTCATTATTATGTACTTACTTCCTGTGTTTGTTAATGTGTATTGATTACTTATTTTTGGGGGGGACATTTTATTACCAAATATGTTATCTATGTTAAGAATCATATTTCCTGTGCAATTACATGACATTCTATTCATAAATTGACCACTTGATTTGGGTTGGTACTTGAAAAGCAACATTTAATTTTAATTGTGCAAAACTAACCCTCCACCTCCACGACCCCCTACTCTCCCAGTCTGAGGCCTGTTAGACTTTCTCTAAGACTTCTGGGTCAAGATGAACTTAGTTTCAATAAATGTCTAGAGTCCTATGGAATCGTAGAGCTCTTTTGAGCTCTTTTAACATTAGTTGAATTCCTGTAAATAACTGCTAACTTTAGCTGAGCACTTGCTTTGTGCCTGTGGGCATTCTTTCAGGCATTTTTCTTTGATTAGATCATTTAATTTTCATAACACACAGAGAGTAAATAACTTGTCCATGGTCCATGGTTAGTAAGTGGCAGTAGTTTTAACCACTAGGCTACACTGCCCAATGGATTAACTCCTGCATTGATTTAGTGGATAATTTCATCAACCAGAGAAAAATCTTTACCAAGTGCCGGATGTTCTCAGCACCCAACTGTACAGGAAACAGAAAAAATTTACAGCAGAGTGGCAAGATTGAGACAGCAAGCATGTTGGCCCCTTGTGAGAACGTATCTTTGAGAATGTCATTTCATAACAGATGACACCTGGGGTATATCTTGCTTCCACATTCTTATGAACAGAGCCTATCAAACCCTGAGGGCTATCAGGAATTGTTTACTGCTGCATCATCATTCAGCCCATTCTGATTGATATAGTCATGCTTACTAAAATGTTTATTTTATAGATGACAAAACCGAGACCCTGAGAGATTAAGAACCTTTGTCAAAAACTCTCAGTTACCCGGTGATTAGAATCTTGCTCTCCTGACCTCTGTAATTGAACAAATATCACATAGAACAACAAAAATAACAAAAGTAATCTCCAGAGTGAGATGTGCATGTACTCCCAATAAAATTTGATTTCTTTAAGATTGTACTTGTGTTTAGAAGGCATAAATCATCAAACTTTACCATTTGAAAGGTTCTGTGGTTCTTTTCCCTTTTGAGAACAGATAAGTGATACAATAATCTTCCCGTACTTCATGAAAGTCACAAACATTCAGAAGTATGTATGTGGTTATTAAAAATTTTACCTCTGGCAAGGCTCCTCACATGTTTAGACAAGAATCTCAGGTGTAGGTTTTGATCTTCACATACCTAAAGTTTAACTGATATGACCAGTCAAGTCAGTTAAGAAAAGCAGCAAGCAGAAAACAACAAAGCAAGATTAAAAAGAAAAGTCCCAAGAGACAAACATAGTCACACAAATATTACGTTCCCCCAAAATGATTTGGTAAAGAGAAAAGAAGAGATTATGATTTCTAATTCCCAAATACTTTGTCATCATCTGGGACCCTTTTCTCTCCGATAGCCTGTGTTCCTACATCTCCAGCTTTTTTTCTCTCAGCCTATAACATACTCACATTCTTCACGTCCCTAGTTTACCTCGCCTAGCCACATGTCCTTATGTAGCTGCCATCCAGTCTTCTTCATCCCTTTCTCATTACAGTTCTTGAGGTTGTTACTCAACCATTTTCACTTCCTTATCCTCCAGTCACTTCCTCTACCAACTCTAACCCTTCCCTCCCTTCACTCCTCCTTACCTTCCTTCCTTCTTTCTTGTCTTTCTTCTTTCCTTCCATCTTTCCTTTCCTCTTTCTTTGCCTTGAACAATATTTATGAGCACCCAGAACATGACAGATACTGTACTGGATATTTGGGATTCAGAATGAGATAAAACAAACATGGTCTTTGTTGTCACAGAGCAACAGGTTCATGGAGAATACAAATAAATGCATACAGTGTAGTAAATGTCTGGCATGTGGTGGAAACACATCAAAGAAGTATCAAGCCCAAACTTCGATGTAGTTAGGAGCAGTCAGAGAAGCCTTCCTGGAGGAGTGGATTATTATTTTGAGACTAAAAGAATGAGAGAGGCTGGGAGCAACTCCTAGAAAAGAAAAAAATGTCAGGCTCAGAGGTGTGAAAAAGCATGCAAGGCATGTTGAAAGAAGTAGAAGTCAAGTATGGCTGCAGTGAAGAACCCAACAGATGGACAGAAAGTAGAGACACTAAGAAGGGCCAGCTTATGCAGAGTCTCACATATTGGGTTAGAAAGTTTGAAGCATCAGGATCTGATTTGTATTCTGGTAAGGTCCCTTCAACCACTGAGTATAGAACATACTGAAGGCAACCTAGTGTGAATTCTGCATCAGTTAGGAGGGTTCTGGCTATAGTCCAAGAGAAAGGTGCTGGCGTGAATTGCAACTGATAAGGGGGTGGAGATATGTATATGAATTTGAGAGATATGTATGAGGTAGAATAAGTAGAAATTGGCAATTTATTAGGTCAATGGTTTTCAACCAGGCTGATTTTGGTCTCCAGGGGACATTTAGCAATGTCTGGAGATGTTTTGGGTAGGGGCCAGGGATGCTGCTAAACTTTCTACAATACACAGGACAACCTCCCACAACAAAGAATTATCAAAATAGTGCTCAATAGTGCTCCCACTGAGAAATCCTGGGCTAAGGATAACTAAACTATTTTGATAATGAGGCTATATCCAATAAATCATTACTCACTTAAATTGAAGGCCTAGTGATTAAGAGAAAATAATAGACTTTTTAGTACTAGACTAGCAATCTTTACGATGTTAAGAAACATCATAAGGTGGTGGTGGTTGTTGCACTGAATAAAAATAAGTTTAAGACTGTTGTAGTTGGTTCATGCTTTTTAAAAAGTTCTACAATAATTTCATTCAATTTAAATTCACACAATCAGCTACCGTATTGTTGCGTATGACTGTGTTTCAGTACTCCAAGCTCTGATTAATTATTAACCTAGCATCAGACCTACTGCAGCATGTTGTCTGGCTTCTTAGATCACTGGGTAAAGAAGGAGTACTTTTTACATCCCTTTGACATAGGTAATTACACACAGCGCTCAGCATGCGGAACAAAAACAGGACTGTGGTGAACACAGAGATGAGCCACTCAGACAGCTCAGGGGCAGGGTGTGCAGTCAGCAGGCAGCCTGAGGCTGGCAGTGTCCTCAGGGTCTCCCTCACCTGCAGAGAGCTGTCTCTCCCAAGAGCACACCCTTCCAGGAGGTGCCCATGTCCAAGGACTGCCTGAGCAAGGTGCACAAAGGCTGGGCTATTTTACTTGGGACTGGCTGAGAATTTGTCAGGCCTGCATCACAGTTTGACCTCTCTCTCTGCCAAATCCTGTGTCCTTCCCCTTCCTTCCACAAGTGTCGATCCCTTCTCTATAAGCTGCACACCAAACTCCATCCCAGCATTTGCTGGAACTTAAAATTTAGCTCCCTATACTGTTCCCTTTTCTCTTTCCTATCACTAAGACCAACACCATAATTGCAGGGCCCAGTGAAAAGTGAAAATGTAGGTCCCCTTGTTCAAATATCAGGAAAAAAGTACTGTTAAAAATACAAAATAGAGTGGGCCGGCCTGGTGGCGCACTGCTACAGTGCGCCGCTTGGGAGTGTGTTGGCGCTCCCGCCGAGGGTTCAGATCCCACATACAGACCGGTTCCCGCTCACTGGCTGAGCAAGG
>NW_007745247.1:13109-15064 GCF_000696425.1 Galeopterus variegatus
CCGCTCACTGGCTGAGAAAGGTGCGGGCGCGACACTGAGGGTTGCGATCCGTTTCCAGACACGAAAAAAAGACAAAAAAAAAAAAAAATACAAAATAGAAAGCTTTTTCCTTTCTTCAGTGGTCTCTAATTTTTCATGGTGTTTTGAACTTGCTATTTAGTGTTCTAAGTAAAGAAAAATGGGAATGTTGAATTATTAGCATGAACTTACAGTTCATCTTTGTGTTGTGCAATGCCAATTTTAAACGCAAATATGAGTATTGAACTCGAATGTGGAATCACTGAAGTTACATAGCTCATGTTTTGTAGTTTGTAGATGCATATGCATTTCATTTTTATCAGAACAGTGGGAAACTTGCACAAAGCTAACTCAACTGTTTTTATTTGACTTCTTGATACTTGCATATCCTATCAACATTCTCTTATCTTCAGCTTACTGATGAGTAAGGAAGGACTGAATGGGAAAGGAAATATGGGTAGTCCTATCTCTCCCTTTCCTTCTATGTCCTTCTCAGCGTAAGAGGTTGGCTAATACAGGAACATAACATGAACAGGAAAGAATGTGATAGGAATCCTTAGTCCTTTGTGACTCTTAGAACACCACTGCCTTCTTTCTGCATTTGAATCAGGTTTTGGTTCAGAAGGAAGGAGTGGCCTTTTTCAGAGCTGTTAGACACTGCTTTATCCCTACCACCACACAAGCTCAGTCGTAGATGTGACACTTACCTTATACTCAACTCCCTAGAATAGTGGGTCCACCAGAATTCTGTGCTCATGGGACATCTCTAATGCTACATGCAAATGGGGCAACAAAAAACTGCATACACACGTGTTGCGCTCACATGCAGCCTCCATTGTTCCATTGGACTTCACTTACAAAATACAAATTCAGAGATAAAACTATTAAGAATATTAAGTCAGTGACAGCTGAACATTAAATCAAATTTCATGCTTCTGAGTGCCAGGCTCTGTGCCTAAGGCTGGCCTGCCTAACACAACTGTCCTGATTAGACCTGGTTCTCTGCCTTCTTCTCCAAGCTCTCTACCACCTACTTTCACACCTACCAGCAACTGGAGAGGAGAGGGAGAGTAAAAATAACAGCTTACTATGGACTACTGAAGCACGATGAGTTGGAATTTAGCCCTGTTCAAAGAAATTGATAACCTCTTATCTCATCCCCAAACCACAAACCCTGATTTCTTGCCCTGCTATCACTGAGCTCTAAAAGCTTCCTAACCTGAATTGGGACAGCATGCTAATCTGTATGAGCCTCCTTCCAAGTTGTACCATGATACAAACTATTGTTTCTGCTTCATTTATATCTTTTTCCCTAAGTAATTAACTATTTTTCTTCATAAATATTTCCCTCTCTTTCTCTTTTTCTCTGCACATGCAAACACCCACACCCACCCACCTAACCCCACTCTCACACATTTCTGATTATATAAGAAGCCACGTTCATTGTAAAATAATTTAAAATGCAGAACAAAGACAAAAATGGTCATTTATAATCTCACCATTCACATACAATGATTGGGTACACTTTGGCATATGTTTTCAGGCTTTTTTTATTTACATAAATTATGTTTTTACAAAAATAAATCATACTATATGAAATATTTCATTACTTACTTTTTTACTTAACCTTATATCATAAATTTATTTCCAGATCAGCAAACACAGATCAACATCATTTATTTTGTTTTAAATTTTTGCTTATTTCAACATTATTATTTTTAATAGTTAATACTATTTCATTTTATTGATAGGCTATAATTTATTTAACTAGCCCTTCACTGATGAACGGTTAAGTTGGTTACAATATTTAGCTATTATAGTTTCCCAGACTATATCCTTTTATGTATATCTATTAGTATTATCATCTTATTATTACCTTTGTGTAAATCCTAGAGTATAACTCTTTTTTTTTTTTTTTTTTTTTTTTTTTTTTTTTT
>NW_007745248.1:0-13138 GCF_000696425.1 Galeopterus variegatus
CCCCCCCCCCCCCCCCGGTTTTTTTTTGTTGTTGTTGTTGTTGTTGTTGATGATGATGTTGTTGTTGTTTTTAAATTGAGTTGTTTGAGATGAAGCAAGGAGCCACGGGCCTGGGTCCCACCCACCACCTTCCACACAACCAGGCCTGATGACCTTGGAGGAGCCAGCACCATCGGCCCCTGTGGTCTGGGATGAGGGTGGGAGCAGCAGATCTCAGCCCCGCCCACCACCATTGGGAACCAGGCCGACCAGGGAGCCTGAACCAAAAGCCCCTGAACAAAAAGGCCCTAGGGTCCATGAGAGGGGGGAGGGGGGGGCGGAGGTCTTAATCCTGCCCCCTTTCCCCCTTCCCTCCACAACAATATCTTAGAGTGTACTTACTAGACATGAGTGTTTCTATGGGGTGTGTAACTTATCTGCCCATGTCCTTCACCAAGTTTCTGCTTAGATTTTTCTAATTCATTTTTAAGAGTTCTTTTTACATTAAGGATATTAATCTTTGTGTTAAATTTGTTCTTTATCAATTGACATTAAAATTTATTTTGGATTTCACATTTTAAGATAGCACCAAGAAACTTGCTGTATAAAGCTGACAAAGACAAAATTAGTGATTTAGTAGTTCTGTAGGGTGAAGTCTAGCTAAGCATATAACAATAATTTGCTGCATGTTATCAAATGGCTACAAGAGAGGAGCTTCAAATGTTCTCATCACAAAGAAATTGTAAATTTTTATGGTGATGAATTTGCCAACTACCCTGATGTGATCACTACACATTGCATGCATGTACTGAAATATAACTGTACACCACAAATATGGATAATCAATATGTTTCAATAAAAAAATTAAATTAAAATATTGAGTTGTTTGTTTTCTTATTTTTTAATTTCAAGGGTTTTTATTAATTTTACATTTTACATTTTAGATACAAGTCCTTTATCAGATACATATTTTGCAACTATTTTCCCAGTATGTGGCTCGTCTCTTTACCTTCTTAACAGTCTCTTTTTCAGAGCAAATTATTTTTATTTTAATAAAGTTCAACTTATTAAGTTTTTCTTTCATAAATTATGCTTTTGGTGCTGTAACTGAAAACATATCACCAAACTCATCACCACCTAAATTTTCTTTGTTATCTTCTAGAACTTTTACAGTTTTTCATGTTATACATAGGTCTACTATTCACTTTCAGTTAATTTTAGAAAGATGTAATGTCAGTATAAATATATATTTTTTTCATTTATCTGTGTTTTTGTATTTAAACTGGGTTTCTTGTAGACAACATATGGTTGGTTTTTATTATTTTAACCCACTGTCAGTCTTTGTCTTTTAGTTTTTGTATGAAGACCATTTATATTTAAAGTGATTATTGATATGATTGCATTAATATCTACTATATTTTAACTGTTTTCTATTCATTGCACTTGCTTATTTTTAATCATCCCTCTTTTTCTGCCTTCTCTGGTTTTACTTGAGCATATTATTCATTGCACTCTCTTCTTTTAGCATATGAAAAATATTTCTTTTAAAAAAATTTTTAGTGATTTCCTTACACTTCATGGTATCAATTTATGATTAAATTCACTTTTAAATACCACTATACCACTTTATAGATAGTGCTGTTTAAAGAGAATATTCCCAATTCCTCCCTCCTGTACTTGCTGTAATTTATGTCACTTATACAGCAGCTGTACTCAGTTAATACATTGTTGCTGTTATTATTTTGAACAGATTAATTGATCTATTAAATCAATTAATAAGAAAAATAAATGATTTTATTTTACCTTTATTCCTTCTCTAATACTCTTATTTATGTGTGTTAGTCCACTTTTGTTGCTTATAACAAAATACCTGCAACTGGGTGATTAAACAAAATTTATTGCTTACAGTTTTTGAGGCTGGGAAGACCAAAGTCCATACGGTGGTAGCAACAGCAACCTAGGGGTCTCACATTGTAAGATAGTGGAAGCAGAGAGAGCAGAGAAAGCAGCAGAGAGAAAGACAGATTCTCCTCTTCTTTTAAAGTCCTGAGAACCATGCCCCGGACCACCATTTTTAACCCATTCACGACTGCATGGTCATACAATCACCTATTTAAGGCTCCACCTTTCAATTACAATAATAGGATTTCCCACTCTCTTAACAGTCACAGTGGGGGCTAAGTTTCTAATACATAAAACTTGGGGGACACAATTCAAGCTTCAGGGAGTTTTCGGGGGGACATAATTCAATCCATGACATTATGTAAATCTGAGTTTCTGACATATCATTTTCCTTCTGTCTAAGGAAGTTCTTTTAACATTTCTTGTTAGGTTACAAATTTCCTAAGTTTCAGTTTGTCTAAGAAAGTCTTTTCTCCTCTTCTGTAGGATAATTTCACTAGATAAAGAATTCTAGGTTGGTGGTTTTTCTCTTTCAGTATTAAATATCTCCTTCCATTTTGTTTTTCCTTGTAAGGTTTGTGAAGAGAAGTCCAATGTAATTACTCTTCTTCTATAGGTAAAGTGTTTCCCACACCCCCATGGCTACTTCTGAGATATTCTCTGTCACTGGTTTCCTGCAGTTTGAATATAATATTCTTAAGTATAGACTTGTTGATAGTTATCCTGCTTAGTGTTCTCTGAGCCTCCTGGATCTGTGGTATAGTGTCTGTCATTATTTTGGAAAATTTTCAGCCATTATTACCTGAAATATTTTTCTGCTCCTTTTTCCCTTTCTTTTCCTCTGGGATTTCCATTATGCATGTTACATATTTTGTATTTGCCTCACAGTTCTCAAATACTCTGTTCCATATTTTTCATTAATGTTTTTCTTTAGTTTTTAGTTTGGAAAGTTTCTATGGACATATCTTCAAGATAACTACTTCCTTGGTCATGGCCAGTGTATTATTATGCCAGTCAGAGGCATTCTTTTACTTCTCCTAGAAGTGTTTTTTTTTTTTTTTTTTTTTTTTAATTCAGGCATTTCCTTTTGACTTTCTTAGAATGTCAATTTCTCTGCTTATGTTACACATCTGTTCTTGCATGTATCCACTTTTTTCATGAGAAATCTTAATATACATAGTTATTTATACATAATTTTGATTGCATGGTTATTTTAAATCACCAGTCTGATAGTTACAAAATCACTCCCATATACAAGTCTGATTTCAGTGGTTTCTCTGTCACTTCAAGCTGTGTTTTTTACCTTTAAGTATGCCTTATAATTTTTTGTTTAGAGCTGGGCATGATGTTCCAAAAGGGAACTGAAGTAAATAAAAGTATAGTGTGAGTTTTATGCTTATCTGAGTTGGAGTTTGGCTGTGTTTACTCTGCAATAGCTATAGGTAACACAGACTAAAATGTCCTCTGGTGTGTTTGTTTTTATTTCTTGTGTTGTCTTTGGGTTTCCCTAGAGATATATTTTTTAAAAAATGGCTGAGACTTGCAGTTTTTTCAGTTGCAATAAAGTGCTATCTTACAGGCACCCTGCTGATGTGGTGATAGGTATCAGAGGCAGAAAAGCATTCTATAACTCTACAGTTAGAACTTAACCTTCTGGTGGGGCTGTATCTCTCAGCTATGACTCTAATTCTTCTTCTCAGCTTTCTTATTCCCCTTAGATGAGACATAAAAAGGCTAGAGGGGGCTGCCATTCCCCATGTCAGATAAAGTAGTCTAGTAGTCTTACCATGTCTAGTAAAGTAGTCTTCCTGGGGGCTGGCCTTTTATTTTTTAAATTATAGGTGAATACTTAATACATTTTAACTGTATAATGCAATATTGTTAACCACAGATTATGATGTTGTATAGCAGATCTTTTGAACTTATTCATCTCACATGACTAAAACTTTTTTTTTTTTTTTTTTTTTCCTTTTTGTCTTTTTTCATGTCCGGCAACGGGCCGCAACCCTCAGTGTCGCGCCCGTACCGGACCGGGACGGCAACGGGATTGCAACCCTCAGTGCTGTGCCTGCCCCTCGCTCAGCCAGTGAGCGGGAACTAGTCTGTATGTAGGATCTGAACCCTCGGCGGGAGCGCCACCGCACTCCCAAGCGGCGCACTATGACTAAAACTTTATACACGTTGAACAACAACTCCCTGTTTCCCACTCCCCCTGGCCTTTAGCTACTCTCATTCTACCCTCTGCTTCTAAAAGTTTGACTGCTTTAGATACCTCATCATAAATAAAATCAAGCAGTATTTGTCCTTCTGTTACTGGCTTATTTCCTTTAGCATAATGTCTGCCAAGTTTATTCATATTATTGCATATGTGGGATCTTCTCCTTTTTTAAGGCTGTATAATATTTCTAACAGTTTTACTTTCCTCTAAGTTCTCCTCTGTCCAGCTTATATGACAGGACAGCAAGCAAGAGCAAGAGCGTGTGAGAGAGAAGGGAATAGAGAGATGGGTAGTCATTATTACAGGAATAGAATAAAGAAAATAATAATTTGTACACCTTTTTCAGTGTTTACTTTACCCTACTCTTGCTAGATTCATGAAGATGTTTCCTTCCAATCTTTAGAGCGTGAACCTGGTGAACATCTGAAGGTAACACATTATAGTGTGAGGGCACATCTAAGATTGGGTCCTCTAGAGTTCTTAACTCTTAAGCTAGTCCACACTGAGCCTCCTATAATTCATCAATTATGGTTCAAATGTCCCTGTCACTGGCTCCAGTGATAGACTTTGGTTCCCCTGAGCTGTCATTCTCTGTAGGCTTCTCTCACTAGTTTTGGGGCAGTAGTCTGCCTCATTATCATGCTTTTCTTCTGTTGATTTTCCAATTACATTTTTATACAACCCTTTTGCTTTATCTCACATATTTCTTATGATTTTTATTTGTTTTGTTTTCCTTTAGCTGTGCTTCAGTTTACATATTTCCTATTACCTTATCTGCCAGTTCTTTAACTTTATTTTCTGTTATATGTAATTTTCTGTTAAATCAATGTGATAAAATTTTATTTTTATATGCTTTATTTTTAAATTCCATAATTTTTTCTATTTTTTGTTAATTATACTTCTGTAACAAAATATATTTTTATCTTTTTAACATTCTTTTCTATATAGTCATCTATTTTCTTAAACACATTGCACATAGTTATTTTAAACTTAAAAAAAATCTAACTCACATTAGCAAACCTACTAACCTTTCTATTATTTTTTTTTTCTTTTGGTTTTGGTCATAAACTTCAATGTGCCTAGTGTTTTATGATTGAGTAATTAGTGTGATGTGAAAAACATAAATCCTCTGGTTATTGTTATCTTTTTTCAAATGCTTATAATGTGTGTTATAAAATATAGATTAGGATTTGGTTTTAGCAGAGGAATAGACAGTTCAAAAATTAAAATTTATATTCTAGAACTAAAATTTATTGTTATCTCATTCATATTAATGCTGCCTCAGCATCGATCTTGGCTTGTCCCTGACTTGTTACTCTTATCCTACATATTGTGGCAGTGTCCACTGAATTTCCATTTTTTTTTTTTTGTTGTTCTAAAGAGATAAGGTCTCAGCCCTGAACTGCCTGACCATTTTATGTTTTAAGCCTGGTGAACTCAATAATGTAACCCTCAAGATCCAGGGTTTAGTTTTTAAATTAGCCAATCCAACCCTGTCATGGGAAACCCACCTAGGTAACATCTTGGACCTCTAGGTAGGCTTCAGCCCACAGGTCCCTTCCTTTCTCTCTTGTCCCCCACCCCCCAGTTGAGCAAGTATGTCTTAGATGCCCCTGCCCCTTCCCATTGGCCCTGTGAGGCACTTTTACTTTGGTCTTCTCTCTGGGATATATGAGTAATAAACTCAATCTTTTTGGCATTCCAGTCTGAATGTTCCTCACTGTGCTGCACCTGACTCCACCAACCCTAACTTAAGTACCTCACTTAAAGAATATTTTTCATGCTGAAAGAAAGTTATATAGATGGAAACCAACAATATAGAAAACTAATTAAGATGCCGGAAATGGCAATGATTTGAATTAATTTCAAAAATTTCTACCTTATTTATTAATTTTTTTAAATTAAAACTAGACTTTGTAAAGCAACAGTAACAATATACTGTTGGGTTCATAAATACATAGAAGTAAATTGTATGACCATAGCACAAAGGATAGGAGAAAGTAAATGAATTACACTATATTAATTTTCTTACCTTTATATGTAATACAGTTAAATATTAACTTTAGGTAGACTAAGATGACTTAAGAATGGATATTTTAATTTCTCCAGAAAATATAAAACAAGCTATAGCTAAACAGACAATAAAAAAGTTAAAGATACAGAAAAAAAACATTATTAATTGAAAAAAATCAGAAAAGGGAGAAAAAAAGAACGCAAAATCAAATAGAAAACACTGGAAGATAATAAACTTAAACTCAGCTAAACCAAGTATTATATTAATGGATGAAAACATCCATCATTGCCAAGTACTTTAGTAAGAGTGGTGAATAGATATGGAACTAATTAACCATTTGGTACTTCTGTTTCTATTGAACAGATAAAGTAAGAAAATCTAAAAACTATTAATTTAATGTGCAAATACAAGGAGTATGTTTTACTTATTTTGTAAAACATTCATTGTTGCTCTCAATAATTACATGGTGTTCACAGCATATAAAATAATTTTTATGTGCCGATATTTAGAATAATGCATCAAAAATATCTGAAACTCATACACATAAAAGGTTATTATATTCAGTGCAATAATGATTCTATAACTGGCTTCTCAGCATATAAACAAATTTTAAAATACCAAATAATTCAGTTCAAAATTTGTACTTGTTTTTGCAAAGTACAAATGAGAAATATGAATCTTTTGATTCTACACATTTTTAATTCAAATTGGGAATTTTCTACTTAAATGTATTTTTTTTTAAATGAACTATGTTTGTTCATTGAACATTAGTCTGCTAGAGTGTTAAGTCCTTATGAAAAGTTCTGAATGCAGAAGATTCCAGGAAAAAAAAATCCAAATAGAATAAAAATATACACATATGTTTTTTATGGAACCAGATCTTGCATATCATACCATTTAAGAAAATTTATCTAATGGATAACAACTTTAATTTATAATCTAGAATTATGTGTGCTTACATGTATTAATATGTGATTTATTTGTAATTTCTGATTAATAGTAAATGCAAAGGAACATGCTAACTATGTACACTATGGGGATGTCATGGAAAATCCCTTGTGTGGGAAACCTAAACAGAGGAAACCTAGTTTCTTCACAAATTAATTTTAAAGAATAAAAATATGCAAAGAAATCATAATTCCAAGTATTTTTAAAATACTAAATATTTTTTTAAAAAATGTAAGTATGGGAATATATCAATTTATTCAAACTAAAAACTATGAGACAAATGAAAATTTGAACACTGACAAAATATTTTATATTGCAAAAAATTTTTCATTAAATTATTCAATATTAGGTGTGATAATATTTTAATTAAACTTATTTTTTAGAAACATATACTAAAATACCTGAGGATTAAGTTATATAGTATCTTGGGTTAGTTTTAAGCAATATGGAAAAATGGGAAATGGACTGGCTATGAATGGAGTATATATAGGGCAGGATCAGCCATATGTTGATGGTTTGGAGGCTGGTGATGTATTAATGAGGATTGATTATATTATTGTCAGTACTTTTGTGTGTGTTCAAAAATTCTCCTTAATGGAGAAAAGAAAGCTGTGGCTTATAAATATCCCTGTGACTTTCGTATGAAAAGAGATGGACATTATATTCAGTAATCTGAGAGTTAGTATGAGTTGGAGAAAAGCACTTTGAAAAGTTGGTAATGTCTATAAAATATCAACATTTTAAAATGAAAGAAAAGAAAATGTAAGATAATTTATAGATACCAGAAGAGAATAGAAAGAAAACTATTACCAAAGGAGGAAACCACATGAGAGAAATGCTGAGTTTTGCTCACAGGATCAAATATGAATAGAAATGCAACAAATATTACGAGAAACATTTTCACGGTAGAAGAAAAAAAACAAGAAAAGTAGAGCGTTTTTGGAGAAAAGAGTACAAAAATCTTATTCAGCCTTCAAATCCTGTACCAAGCATTGATTCTCCTTAAAGAACTTTCCTGTTATCCCAGAATAATATAAATAATTAAACATCTCATTCCCAGCCTTTCAAAATCAAGTAGCATTCTTACATACATTCTTCATACACTACAACATTAAACTGTAATCATGGTTTGAATTGCCTACTGTTCCCACAAATCTATAAATTTCCATAAGAATGATGTTTATTTCCTTTGTATCTAGAGCAAAAATATGATATCAATTGTAAACTACATCCATAACTGTTGAATAGATTAACCCTGGCAACCACTGCAAGTGTCAGTGAACTAGTACAAAAACAAATTAGAAATATTTTATTATCAAATAATTATCTTATGCTAAAATTAGCCTGAGGAAAAAATAATTGCCTCCTTTCCTATGTTACGTTCAGACAAAAATACATTCCTGAACATATACATTATTACAGATTTCAGGAGAAAGCTATGCTCAAGATATGTTTTTATGATACCTATGCAAAACCTTTTTTCTAAAAGAAAATACAAATATAAACTTGGAGAAAAGTTTTTTCTGTATTACATTAATAACAAAAGTATTTTCTTCTGAGGATGAAGGATTTGTAAGTTCAAAGATATCAAACAACTCTCATTCAAATATTAATTCATGTATGAAAGAAAAGTATCAATATAAATTAAGGAATTCTGATTTTTATGTTAATAAAAAAGAAATGACAGAGAATATTTTTAATTGAACTGTCAAAGTGAAAAATGTTGATAGCAACTTTGAAAATAATTTTTAATAAGGCAAGAAAATCACTTTGGAGATTGTTTATTTCATCATTGTTTTACCAAATCACTGCTGCAGATGGACTGACAAGTTTTACATTATCAAAGAATTCTCATAAATCAATTTTTTACTAAAATTTGTAAAAAAGATGCAAACTACTGAAGCCAAGTTTTTTAAAAGTAATACATTCAAATAATTAAAAATAGGAAATATTTAAAAAGATGAATTATGTAGATAAATTTCCCCCTGTACCCTTAACTCCCATTCACCAAGATCTCTTCCAGAAAGGCAATAAAATTTAAGTTTTCTTGCATGTTATTTCAGACGTATATTTTCCCCTAAGGACCCATTTCTAGAAGAAAACAGTCTGAAACAGAGGTCTTTCACATTAGATATTAGATTTATTTCCAAGTGTTTTTAATGCTAATATAAGTCACAGATTTTTCAAAAAGCCATGCCCTACTTTTTTTGGCTGATGGACTAGCTTGGCTGCCATTAACAAAATACCACAGACTGAGTGGCTTAAACAACAGAAATTTATTTTATCACAGTTCTGGAGGCTGAAAGGCCAAGATTGACTGGTTGGCAGGTTTGGTATCTCCTGAATTCTTTTTATTTGGCTTTCAAACGGCCACCTTCTTGCTGTGCCCTCCCATGGCCTTCCCTCCATGCTAGTGAGTCTTCTTCCTCTTTATACAAGGACTCAAGTCATGTTGGATTAGGTCCCCACCCTTAATTTAACCTCATTTAACCTTAGCTACCTCTGTAAAGGGCCCATCACTAAATACAGTTATATTGGGGGTTAGGCCTTCAACATATGGATTGGAGGGGACATAATTTAGTCCATAACAGCTGATATATAGAAATTCCCCTTTTTTTTTTTTTTTTTGGTATATTGACTTAGTATTAAACAAACTTGACAAATTAATTAGTTTCTGAAATTTTTTCTCTGTTTTTCTTCCCCGCCATTAACTATTTGTCATCTCAAATAGTGATAGTCTTTCTTTCCAATTTATTTAAATGTAATTTCTTTTCTTTGTCTTACTAGACAGTTCAGGATTTTTAGTATTCTAAGTGGAAGGATGATAGCAGGTATCTTGCCTTGTTCCCCATCTCAAAGAAAGCTTTCAACATTTACACATTAAGACTTCTGTAAATATATTTTATCAGAATAAAAATTTTTATTCTTTACTTTTTGCTAAGAATTTTTAACTTGAATATTGAATTTTGTTAAAGGATTTTCCCGAATAAGTGGAGATACAGTAATATAATTTTCTTCCTATACTTTGTTAATATAATGAATAACATTAGTTAATTTTTAAATATTAAAACACCTCTATTTCTTCATTAAACCCAATTATTCGTGATTTTTAAATATTAGCTAATTTTTACTGGCTATTTTTCTCTTTAGAACATTGTGTCTATTTCCATGAGTGAGGTGGAGCTATACTGCCAGGTTTTGTTATCAAGGGTATGCTGGTAGTATACAAGAAAAATGTTTCTCTATTATTTCATTATCTGAAAGTGGTTTTGTAAAACTTGTACTATTTAAAAATACTTTGTAGAATTTACTAGTGATTCCATCTGGGCCTGGGAATTTATATTTAGTAAGATGTTTTAATTATAAATATAATATCTTTAATAAACATAGGGTTATTCAAATTTGTTAAATCTTCTTGTGCCCATTTAGGCTAGTTATGTATTTCTAAGAATTTATCCATAAAAGGCAAATTTTCAAATTCATTGGTGTGAATGTGTTAATATTATCCTCTCATTTTCTTCTTAATATATTCAGTTTCTATAATGGCACATACAAACAAATCTGGACTTAATTAAAGGGAGACTTTATTCAAAAGGGCTTTTGTAAGAAGTGAGAAAGAGATTAATGCAATATAGGGAGAGGGGCTATTGCAATAGGAAGAACATTCCAATCATCAGATTTGTAAGTGATGCAAATATTAGGCCTAAGGGAGGAACAAAACAAAACAAAATAAAACTCCACCTTTTCATTTATAGGGAGAAGTAAACAAGGCTAGAAAAACTAAGTGTAGGAAAGTGGAATAAAAGCTGGCTCAACTGGACAGTATATCAGAGAATATTTTACCCTGATATCAGCCTGTTTTCAGGAGGGACCATTACGGAGGGGTTTTATGTTGGCCCTGGCTAGGGATGAGCCAAAGTTTAGGGGCCTGGGGAAGGAGAAAATATCAGCCAAAGTTTGGTTAATAAATATTTTGTTCTAATTGATGGGTAGAGACAAAACTATTCAGTTAATCAATTATGAGACTAATATGGGAATTTGAATGGTTTGTGTCTAGCCATGTCATAGTTAACCAAGAGGGTCTTCATGAAAATACTTAAGTCATATGGGGAAGGGTGTTTCTTTGTGGGAAGCTATTTTCTGAACCGAAAAGGTCACAGAATGTAATGTTTACTGTTTTCCAGGATCACAGGGCTCAGGTAAAATTCAACATTGTCAGTGGTGATGTTCCCTTTTGTGATGCCTGGATTATCATGTCTTTTCTCTATTATCATATACCAGTCCCACAACTTATCAATCTTATTCACTATTTAGGAACAAAAAACAGATGCTCACTTTGACTTGTTTCTTTATTTTAAGTTTGTTTCCTTTTACTTGATTCCTGTTTATAACTTTATTTTTTTCTTTCTTCTACTTTCTTTGCTATTAATTTACTCTTATTTTCTCAGTTCTTGAAATGAATACTAATGTTGTAGTAAGTTACTCTGAACTCCCAGGGAGAGGCAGGAAACAAAAGGCTTAAGATAGTAAACAGAGTTTATTGATGCCGGCAGGGGCTCAGCAGACTCTAGTCACAAAGGCTGAGCCCTGAATACAGCAGGGTTTTTTGTAACAGGGCAAGAGAAGTAATTTTATGATCTCATGTGATAATGACTTTGTTTCACAGTGGAAAATTACAGCAAAAGAGAAGCAGATGCAGGGTGGCAAATTCTGTTACAGCAGTGTGTGTTAATTGCAGTGTAAAACAAGGTGAGGCTGCAGCTGAAGCTGGGTCTGTAAGACATCTGGGTCAGAGTCCTGGTTATAGCTTAGAGGGGCATATAGTTAGGCAAACATGAGTGCCTGATGGCGACAGCCTGGTGGGACACAACTATGTAAGTATGAGTGCCTCACTAAAGGTACAATTTTCCAGTCTTAATTATTCACAAAAATGTGCATTTAACACACATTATTGAATATTTAGCAATAAACACAAGATTTAATTAAAAGCATTTTATTATCATTCATTTAAAAATTCTTTCTAGTACTGTGATTTTGATGTGGTTTGCCAAAACTCATATCAAAATTTAATCCCCAGTGTGGCAATGTTGGGAGATGAGGCCTAGTGCGATGTTTTTGGGTCATGGGGGCTGATGCTTCATGAATAGATAAATGCCCTTCCATGGCAGTGAGTGAGTTCTGGCTCTCTTGGGAATGCATTAGTTCTTGTGAGAGCAAGTTGTTAAAAATGTCTCTGGTTCCTTCGATCCCTCTCTCTTGTGTCCTCTCTCACCATATGATGTTTTGCTACACAGGCTCCTCTTCTGCTTTCTGCAATGAGTGGAAGCAGCCTAAAACCCTCACCAGATGAAGCTGCCCAATCTTGGACTTTCCAGTCACCAGAATCATTAGGCAATAAGCCTCTTTTCTTCCTAAATTTCCTAGTGTCAGATATTCTGGTATAGCAACACAAAATGGGCTAAGAGAGAAATGTATTTTTAATTTTGAAATATTTAGATTTTCCTCAAGACATGTTTTTGTCATTGATTTAGAACTTATATGGATTGTTGTCCCAGAACATACACTGTATGATTTAAAATCCTTAAAATTTCTTCATACTTTGTTATATACCAGAATACATTAAATTTTGTAAATGTTGCAGCTAAAAAGAAAGCACATTCTGACACTGAATATTCTATATATGTTTTTAAGGATAATTGTGCAAATGATTTTCTTTGAATTTTTTTCATTTTCTACAATTTTTATCCATTTCTACTTTTAGTCCTGTTAGTTGTTGCTTTATACTTGTTCATTTGAGGATGTGTTAATTGGTGTATAAAATTTAGAATTATTATATCTTCCAGATGAACTGCACCTTTTTATCATTTTGATTTGTTACTTTTTATTTTGGGTAAATGTTTTTGAATTAAAAAGACTGTTGTTTTTGCTGTTACTAAAGCAACAATACCATTCTTTTCATTAATGTTTTCTTCATTTCCTTGGTTTGTTTTCTGATTTTTTTTTCAGTGTTTCTTTATCCTTCTTTTTAGTTGTTTTAATATAATCTAAATAATTTTTATTAATTGCAGCATTTAGTG
>NW_007745248.1:13602-15061 GCF_000696425.1 Galeopterus variegatus
CAATACCATTCTTTTCATTAATGTTTTCTTCATTTCCTTGGTTTGTTTTCTGATTTTTTTTTTCAGTGTTTCTTTATCCTTCTTTTTAGTTGTTTTAATATAATCTAAATAATTTTTATTAATTGCAGCATTTAGTCCATTTATACCTCATGTGATTAATGATATAATTGGGTTTAAATCATTCAGATTACTTATTGTACTTTAACTATTTATTTGTATTATTTTTCTTTGGTTTCTTAGTTAATTTTGGATTCTATTTTTTTCCATTTCTTACCTTTCTGGTATTAGAAAATATACATTCTTTAAATAATCTTTTTGTCTTTACCCTAGAAATTGCAACATCCATCCTTGGCTTATCAAGGTATTATGCTAATTTGTGTTCATTTGCAACCTTCTTTCCATATAATGTAAGAACCTTAGATCACTTTAACTTCATTTACCCATTTTCAATGTGTGTAGCACTGCTTTTATGTATTTTAATTCTTTTCATTTTAAGTCCAAGAAAACATAATTATTATCTTATATAATCTATTTTATTTAGATTTCCTTATATTTAGGCTCACCATTCATCCTGAATCTGTAATTTTCCTGTGGATATTACATTATTTCTGCTTGAAGAAAATTATTTAGTATTTATATTAATGTAGTCTGCTGCTTTTTGATCGTTTTTATTTGCCTGAAATATTTTCATTTCACCTCTATTCCTAGAAGATATTTTCATCATATAAACATTTATAGGTTAATATTCCTTTCATCTCTTTAAAAGTATCTTTCCAGTGTGTTCAGATTTCTGTTGTTTCCTTTGAGAAATCGTTATTCTAAGTTTTGCTCTCCTGAAGGTAATCTGTCTTTGGCTCTCATTACTTTTAAGCTTTTCTCTTTATGTTTGGTTTTTAGGAATTTACTATAATATACTGAAACATAGTAAGATATTTGGCTGAAAGCAGTAAATGTCATATATACATGTGTATATATATGCATAAATATAATACAATATAAATATAATGTAAAACAATATGTTAATATTGTTTTGGCACATTCTCTTCCTCTTCCAATTTTAAAATTCTCACTATATTTTCTATATGTCTTACTCTTTCTTCCATATATTATACCATTTGTTTCTTTGTGAACTATTGTAGATATTTTCTTTTAACCAATTTTCCAACTTACTATTTTTTTTCCTCTGCTGTGTCTAATCTTTTAAAGCTCTCTATTGAGTTCTTAATTTTCTTTGTTTTTTTATTTCTATTATTTTGAATTTTTATAATTCCCATTTCTATGTAAGAATTATCAGTCTTGCTTTTAAATGTCTCCCTCTTTTAACTCTATTATTTAAGTATCTGTTTTCTTATCTGTTGTTTATATTTTATATCTTTGTTTATCTAATCATGTCTACCTTGTTTAACTTCATTATGTGAGTTTTTCTTTTCTTTTCTTTTCTTTTTTTTTTCCTTTTTGC
>NW_007745249.1:0-898 GCF_000696425.1 Galeopterus variegatus
TTTTTTTTTAATCATGCACTGGATATAGTCCAAACTCCTTTACTTTCCATTCAAGATCTTACACAACCTCGTCCTAATTTGAAGCTTTAGCCTTATGAGCAACCTTTTCTCCAAGAAATTAATTGTACATATCCATTAGCCATTAATTGACTTATATCCTCTTACTTACTTGGAATCTTCCTTTCCGCCTTATCCTAAATAAATCAAAAGCATCCTATGAACCCAACTCAAAATTCACCTCAGATTATGTTTTAACTCCAAGTACTCTCTCCCTCTTCAGAACTTGTATATAATTTATTATTTCTGCTATTCATTTTAATGCTTTTCATAAAGTCTTATTTGTAAACTGCCTACATAACATCTGCTAGATTGAAAATGTCATAGAAAAGGGGCCATTCTTTTATGCTTTCATTACTGCTCCGGTATGGCTTTTTCAATTGTAATTGCTTAGGAAATGTTTATTGTTTGTTTGTTAGATTAATATAGCAGATTATACCTTATAACTGTAACCTAGGTCAGATTTCTTGTGGTCCCCAATTAAAGAACAGCTCAGGTAAACGGGCTAATTATAATGACCTCCATTAAGGCACAAAATGCAAGAGATGTAGGCATATCAGAAAATGGTGCTTTACACTTTAGATTTTTAGTGTTCAACGTGACACTCATTTCCCTTTGTTTTTTGAGTAGATGTATTTGATTGGGATTATGGAGTGACTTTCAAAAAGGTAAAGATTAATTTGGCAGAGTTATTGGTGAATTTTTATTAATCTCATTAGCTAATTATATGAATCTCAAGACCTTATAAAACATCTACATTTTTTACCAGACCTTTTATATCTCATAATTCCCTTATTCTCTCAATACCACATTGCACAACCCCCAAATTTAGCTTTGTGCA
>NW_007745249.1:2187-12445 GCF_000696425.1 Galeopterus variegatus
GTGGTCGCACAGACTCATGAACAGAAAATGGAGCATGACGTACAGAAAACAGAAGTGAGGTACAGAAATAACTCGATTGGGTCAGCTCTACGTTTGCCTTATTTGAAGGTGGTTTGAACAGATGGCCACCTGTGATCAACTAAAGTTCCACTACTGTGATTGACTGAGGCTCAGCTCTGTTATAAAGTCTTGAATTAGGTTTTCTGTTTGTTTATGTACTATGTTAGGTTGCAGTTCATTACATAAGGATTTGAAGGGAGGCTTTCTTAAGCCAAATTTGGTTGAATTTAACAGGTCCAAAACTCAAAATTTGCCACAGTTAGGAACCTAATAGTTAATCCTCTTCCCATAAAATTAGGGCGATAAAAGAGCTACAATCATGGTAATGGTGAATCAAAAAATACAAGGGTACTTCAAAAAGTTCATAAAAAAATAGAATTAAAAGACAATACAAATCTTTTCATGAACTTTTTGAAGTACCCTTGAACCATCTGCTCAACCAAAGGGGCCTGTAGCTTTGTTTCTAAGCAGAGCATGCAAAAGAAAACCAACAAAAGTCAAATTTACTGAGGCCCGTTTTTTGGCTTAAAAGTAGGTTTATCTTAGAGTTTATTCCATGTGCATTTGAAGAGGCTCAGGTGCAGTGTTCTATATACTTCAGTTAAGCCTGATAGTTGGTAGGGTTGCTCAAAAATTCTACATTCTTACTAATTTACTCTGATTATTCTAGCAATTTATGGGCAAGGGGTTTAGTATCTCTAAATTCAACTGTAGATTTGTCCGTTTCTTTTGTTAGTTTTGTCAGATTTTACTTTACGTATTTTGAAGCTTTGTCATCGAGTGCATAGTCATTTAAGATTTTTATAGCTTTTAGAAACAGAATATCTGTGTGTCCTAAAACCATTAACAGAATTCAGTTATATATTGTGGTATTGTAATATATAAATTTGGTCTTCCTGTTTCCTAAAACCCTTGGAATCTCTGGAATGATATGAGTGTCTTCTATATCCTAATAATATGTCTGTGACTGGGGCCCCTAGATAGCTTTAGGATGGGGGCTGGCCACTGAAAAGACCAAGACATAGAGGGGTGAGACTTTCAGCTCCACCCTCCAACCTCTGGGGAGAGGAAAGGGGCTGAAGATTGAGTTGATCACCAATGCCCAATGATTCACCCAGTTATACCTATGTAATGAAGCCTCAGTAAAAACCCAAAAGGGCTGGGATCCAAGAACTTCCAGATAGCTGAACATATAAATGTTCCTGGTGGGTGGTGCACCCTAAGTGGGTGTGGAAGTTCTGCACCCTTTCCTGCATCCTGTACCTTGTCCTATGTGTCTCTTCCATCTGGCTGTTTATCTGCATTCTTTGTAATATACTTTATAATAAACCAGTAAATGTAAGTGTTTCCTTGAGTTTTGTGAACTGTTCTATCAAATTAATCAAACCTGAGGAGAGAGTTAAGAGAAACCCCAATTTATAGGTGGTCAAGCAGAAGTATAAGAGATAATCTACTACTTGCTATTGGCTTCTGAAATGGGGAGCAGTCTTATGGGACTGAGCTCTTAACATGTGGTATCTGACGCTGCCTGCAGGTAGATAGTGTCAGAACTGAATTGAATTAGAGGACATCCAGCTGATTGATATCTGCTGCAGAGTTGATTGCTTGTTTGGTGTGTGGAGAACCGCCCCCCCCCCACTCCCACATCTGGGGTCATAGAAGTTTTCTGTGTTGCTTGTTTTGTGAGAATATGGCAGGAGAAACTGAGTTTGTTTTTTCTTGTATTCTTACAGATGTTAAAATCTTCCCCCAAAGAAAACTCCTAGCCCAGATGGTCTCACCAGTGGTTCTACCAAACACATTATTGGAAGACCTTCCAGAAAGCAGAAACAATACTGAAAATATTCTCTGTGTCATTTTATGAAGCTAGCATAACTTTTATACCGAAACTGACAAGCACAATAAAACAAATGGAATGTTGACTGACCTAAAGGAAATTGAGGCCCAACAGTTAAAGCATGGAATTTATTGAGCCAATATAGTGATTGCAAATGGGGAAATGCATACATCAGGTCACCCTGAGGAATGTGCTCTGAAAGGAGCCAGCAGAACTCAGCATTTTATAAACACATGAATGGGGAGAATCGAGGGAGAAAGAGGAGAAGAGAGCCCCCTAATCATCACGTTGGTTTTTCCATTGGCTAGTGCACATGTATAGACTGTTTGGGACTGTTACAGGGTTACATCCCACATGCAGGAATCCAGGGTAAGGATTACAAGAAGCATCGTAAGTAATTTTATTACTTCTTCTGGTGCCTGTATGTCTGAAAATTTTCTTATGATGATAATGTTTTAAGGGCATAAGATGCGACTACAGACTTATCCCAGATCTCCCAAGGCACTATATAATTTAACTGACTCAGACACAGCAGATTATTTTAGTTATCAAAACAAGCAAACCAAGTGTTATAGACTAGTCTAATTTATGAACATAAAAACAAAAGTTAGAAACAAAATAAAAGACTAAGTCTAACAATGTATCAAAAGTGCATCATAAACAAATCAGGTTTGTCCCAGGAAAATATGGAAGGTTTATCATCAGAAGCTCCATAAATTTAACCACAATAACACTTTAATGAAGAAAATTCACATGATCTCAATAAATGCACTAAAATTATTAGATTAAAATCATCAAAGACTCATGGTAGCAAAAATCTTACGTACAAAGAGAAAAAAGTTATTTAACACCTACAACAAACCTTATACTTAAATGTCAAAGACCTTACACATAAAATCAGGAATGAGATCTATGCTTCTATTCAATATTTTATCTGAGAGTCTAGCCATCACAGTTAGACCAAAATAAATAAAATAGAACAGTTGCAAACAATGACACAAATGGTCATTATTAACTGATTACTGCTCCAATTAATTGCAGGATAGTATATTTTGATCAACCTCATAGTTTAGGGAAAAAAAGAAAATCTTCCTAAAAGACTGATTGATAAACTGGAAATATTGGAAGAAATACTACTCTCCAATGACTCAATTGGTCTCACTGCCTGTTAGAATATTCTATCTCCTTTTTACTTACTTTTCTTTTTCCTTTGTTTCTCTCTCCTTTTCCTTTTTTTCCTCTCCTCTCTGCCATTAACTTTTCTTCTTTCTTGTTAGTAAAAACAATCATTAATAATTTGCTAAAGTATGTATTCAAAGGTAGAAAGAGAAAATTATCATGGAATACATCTTTTTCCTTGGAATAATAATTTGAAGGGCTTATTTTAGTTAGGTAGACAAAAATGAGTCAGAACAAAGGATCTTTAGGTCATATTTCCTCAAATTAAATTTTGAGCCTAATGATTTTTTATTAGAAGTTAGTGAATGTACATCCTAAAATTAGAATTTTACCAATATGGGAGCATTTTCTTCAATAAAGTATTTTCTGAAATAGAGTATATTAAGCAAATTTAGTTACCACATTTTCTATGTAGCAAATTTAAACTATTTCCTATTTTTCCCCATTTTAATTTTACTGCCATTATTTTCATAAAATGAATTATTTTTGTGTAATTGTTTCAAAAAATACTTAACATCCATCAATTCTGTCTCCATCAAAGCTGTTTATTTTTTCTACCCCGTGGTAGCTTTCTCTGTGCTCCTTGTTTCCACCAAGTCCAACATTCTTGGGTGAATCTGGAAAATATAAAATATGGCAAAATATTAGATTTTTCTTCAGTTTTTAGACAGTTACAAATTTGCCATGTGCAACTTCAGATGTTGTGAATTTCATATGTCATTGATTATTTCTGTGACATACAAACTATAAAAATCTCTGTTAATGGACTTAGGTAAAAACAATACACATTACTTTCTTTTCCATAAATCAATTTAATTTCTAAATCCTATACCCATTACTTTAGGTCAGTGGAAACTTTACCTTAGTTCTTCCTGTATCTGTGACCTCTGTAAAATTCTGTCTCCTTTGTCTCCTCATATACACATACCACTGCACTAGGTGAGCTTTATTCTGTTCTGCATATCAGGCCACTCAACTTGATGCAGAGGTGGGATTCCTTCCTGCATGCCTCTTTACTACCAGCACATTTCTGCTGATCTCTTGCTACAACAGATATCATCTGTAAGCCCTTCTACCTTAGTTTCCATCCATTTACGCACGACACAAATGTTCCTGTTGGGTATCTATCTGGTCATCATCCTTGAGGTGCTGCTAGTCTGTAGGGCATAGGTTCCCTTTGCTCTTATGGAATAAGAGCATCTCTCTGCTCCACTGCTTGAAATATTTCTTTTTAATATCTGAGGTAGGGAGTCTCACCTTTTCTCCTGCTTCGCCAGAACACAGCCTTTAAGCAAGGATCGCTTTCTTTCCTTTATTTTTATTTTTTTTATCTTTAAATTCTTCTAAGGGTTTAGGATATATAAAAACAAAAACTTAAGGATACTTCTATATACTGTCCTCCTACACATTTCCCCCGAAGCACTAAAATAAGGGGTCAGCCTGCTTGCTTGAGTGAGATAAAAGAAACAAAATAGGAGGAAAATCGTTTTACGATATTACAAAGTCATGTTAATGTAGTTTTTATATGACCAGTGGTCACATTTTCTAATCCTGTCAATAGAATATGATTCTTTAGTCAGGCTGCTTTTCAAATATGTAATACATTTCCCCTTGTGACATATTAGCTGCTGTGAGCTTTAGTTTGTGTTTATTTTTCATCAGTGATATTAAATTAATTACTCTAACAGATTCAAAGTGTGTATCTTCTTTTAGCAAGAAGCCAAGGACATTCATAGGACAAAGGTTTGTTAGCTAAGTTTTAGGCAAGGTTGAAATAGTTGGCTCTGGCAAGTTTGCACTCATTGTCGTGAGAAAACATTATAACAAAACCTGTTTTGGCTTGATAAAATCTTCCTATTTTGTTCCTTGTTTTGTGTTTTAACTGTTGCTGGAGACAAAAAAGCAAAGTTTTTATTTATAAGGATGTCTTCCTGTAGGGAAAAAGGGCAAAGTTAAAGATTTTATTCTTTTTCCCTTGAAATCTACTGAAGCAGAAACTTCTGATGCTCTGACATAGCCTGACTGATCCAACACAACCCCATGCACCTTGCTATACTCAGCTCCACTAGTGAGGAAATTCACCAGGCACATGGCTCAGTACTAGTGTCTGGATAATCTAGACAAAGAGCTGTCTCATAGCCTGTGTGTATCTGATCCAGAAAGCTTCTCCTAGCTGGCTCTGTGTGTATGTTTGGGAGTGGGAGGATATATGGAATAGCTATATATATAGATTCTTTAATGTCTAAAAAATGACCTGAGACAATCAAGGCTCATGTTTATGATACCATGAGTTGGCAAAGGCTGAACATAATCCAGAGAGATACATTTCCTCTTCTCCTACCCCTTGCAAACTAGTGCTGGACTAGCCTGGAAGCATGCCACCACAGTGGACAATGGAGACTGTGGGATTGTAGTAACATGTGACAAGAGAAAGCCACAACAGAACAGACAATGGGCCTGCTGAAATTGCCTGGACTTTTCAATTTCCTTTCCATGAGGAAGTGGAACTGACTGTTATTCTTGTTTTAGACAATTGAAGCCTCGAGCAGTTCTTGAATTTTTTAAAATAGAAAACCATTCTGCAATAAAGATAAGGAAATTATTAAATAGGGAGATGGGACTTACAGCATTTACTTTAAGTATTAAAAATAAATTTTAGCCAATACAACATTGAAGAAGAACAAAGTCAGAGGACTGACACCACTACTTGATGTCAAGACTTACTATTAACTACAATAATCTGGAAAATGCAGTATTGGTTGAAAGAATAGTTCGGTGGAAAAGAACATGATTCCACAATTTCTATCATTTTTCTTGCCTTCAATTATTTCCTTCTCTCTTTTCTCCTCAACACTTCTTTCTGAGGATAAAAAAATCAAAAAATGAAAAATATGACCCACCATTATTTCTCATGTTATCATACCAAAGATTCCGGTAGTTTCTTCTCTATTCATTTGGCTTTCCTTACCACCTAACCTTGGGGTGTCACCCACTAGCCCAAGCAATTCATCAGTTTACTACCCTCACCCCACCGTACTATAAAGTGACAGTTACTTTCCAAAAAGGAATATTGGTGTTTGTCCTGGACCACCGTGTGCAGATAATTACACTTTCCACTTCCAGAATAATCTTTAAATTAACACCAACATTCATAATATAATTCCTGTTTGGCTATAGTGAGTGTACATACTACTCCTTACCAGCTATGTAACTGTGGGCACATTACATAAGTGTTACACCTCTCACTGTGTAATGGATTTGAAAAAAAGGATTACTCAAAGCACCATGAATGCGATGAGAAGCCTGAAGGGACTGTACCTCAGCAACTCCTCTGTTAGAAGGAGAAAACTGTGTACAGCCCTGATTCAAAGTTAGCTTCTGTTTTTATTGCAAAGACAAGGAAGTTTTACAAGAACAATCAGTTGATTCAATCATTTCAACAGGAAACAAAGACATGGGTAGTGTGGCAAAAGTTATCTATGGCTAAGTATAGCTTAAACAACGGAAACTAGTAACATCAGTAAAATTAACAATGTGACATTCCAAAGTACAATTTGTGAAAAGCTAAGTTGGTCAAACTGCGATCATTATCTAAAATATAACCTCTCTTCAAGTGATTTAAGCAAAAGTTACATTCTTATGACTAAATCTAAGTATAATTGTCTCTAAAGTTTCCACCAACAGACAGCTTACCCTAAGTAAACATTTTTTTACATCTTTCCCTTCAGCAATTCTTAAAATCTTTTAATAGAATCAGTATGACAACCACTCTAAAATCATTAAAGTATACAATCCCATACCTAAGCAGTGTTTAGAGTTGATTAGATGGGCTGTTGCCACACTACCTGTGGGCTTTAGCCCCCTAGCTGGAGACCATTGCCTCATACATGCATTACCTAAAAACCCTATTCTAAAAATCAAATGACAATCAACATATACTTAATGAGAGTTGATTAAATGGGCTTTTGCCACACTGTGGGCTTTTGCTCCCTGACTGGAGACAGTTGCCTCATACATGCATTACCTAAAAACCCTATTCTAAAAATCAAATGACAATCAACATATACTTAATGAGAGTTGATTAAATGGGGTTTTGCCACACTGTGGGCTTTTGCTCCCTGACTGGAGACAGTTGCCTCATACATGCATTACCTAAAAACCCTATTCTAAAAATCAAATGAGAATCAAGATTTCTAAACCTCTACACATAAGTTTTAATGATTCCATTTCTTTGTCTGTAAAATGGGGATGATAATGGTCCTTAGTTGACAAGGTGGTTATGAGAATTAAAGGAATTAATATGTGAAACAAACTCAAACTCCTAACAATGTATCAATTTTGTCCATAGATTATAACAATTATCATCACTTTTATTGTTATAGACCATAAAAATCTCTAAAACTAAAGTATGCTTAATTTTGTGATTTAATGGGAACTCTATAATTTTGAACTTTTCCCCATGAATACCCAAAATTTGCATATATCTATAAATTACAACTTCGTACTTATGATGCTATAATAATTGCTCACTGCAGAAGACTAGTACAAATTTGTAATCAGGTGGTATCAATTTTTGGACTAAATTCATGATTTTTGTCATCTGCAGACATATAACTCTGTGCCTCTTCTTGACAAATGTTGCATGTAAGGCTGATTATTTTTCCACTTACCCTCTTCAGCTGAACACATTTATGGCTGACCACCTTTACTACAATCTATTCCTAGAAATGCAAAATACAATTAAATATTGTTTGCAAGAGATGATAAATTTTGTGTTGGATACCATGAGGAGGATTTGGAGGCAGTCTGATGTCTATATTTGAAGTTACTACTAGAGGATTGGCAGTAGGGCATGTCTTTTAGGTCTGTATCGTCTATCCATTGCTATTAACATTTTGCAATACATTTAGATAAAACAGTAGAAGTCAGACTTGTGAAGCCTTCAAATGACAAAAGTATTACAATACTTAGAAAATGAATGAAAAATGTGTTAATGCCTTTGAATATTGTGCCTTACCTGAACTGATAACATAAAACTGAATGTAAATTCCTAAATTAAACTAATATGGGACAAGGTGGTAGCCTGAAAATAGTTTCTATTTTTTTAAAGAAGTCGTCACAGTATTATTTAATCACAAATTTAATACAAAAATAATGTGATTTTCCTGACAACTAAAACAAACCAATGCTGTTGTAGAGTGCAGTAATAATCCCACAGAATCCAGAATAGTCCCGCTGTGACCAAATCAAAGATGGTTACCAAATTTTGAAGGAAAATTATGCTTGCAAGCTGAAAAATAAAGGGAATAAGAATTGTGTTCTGTCTTTTAAGAATTCCCAAGATAACAGGGGAATAAGTCATACACATATATATGTGTATTCGACATTCATAGGCAGACTAATGAAACTAGACCCCTACCTCTCACCATATACCAAAATCAACTAAAAATGGATTAAAGACTTAACTATAAGACCCAAAACCATAAAATTATTAAAGGAAAACATAAGTAAACACTTCAGAAAATAGGACTGAGAAAAGACTTTATGAATAAGACCCCAAAAGCACAAGCAACAAAGAAAAAAATGAAAAAATGGAATTATATCAAATTAAAAAGCTTCTGAACAGCAAAAGAAACAATCGATGGAGCAGAAAGATAACCTACAGAATGGGAGAAAATATTTGCAAACTATACATCCAAAAAGGGATTAATATCCAGAATATATAAGGAACTCAAACAACTTCACAGTAAATAAACAATCCAAGTAAAAAGAGACAAAGGATCTGAATAGGCATTTTTCAAAGGAAGATACAGGTACCCAACAGGTACATGAAAAAATGCTCAACATCACTAATCAGCAGAGAAATGAAAATCAAAACCACACTGAAATATCATCTTACCCCAGTTAGATTGGCCATTATTAAAAAGACTGAGAATAACAAATGCTGGTGAGGATCTGGAGAAAAGGGAATTCTTCTACACTGTTGGTAGGACTGTAAAATAGTACAGTCATTATGGTAAACAGTATGGTGGTTTCTCAAACAACTATAGGTAGAACTACCATACAATCCAGCAATCCCACTTCTGAGTATATACCAAAAGGAATGGAAATCATTATGTCAAAGGGATACCTGTGCTCCCATGTTCATCACAGCTCTATTTACAACAGCCAAGACATGGACCCAACCTAAATGTCCATTGACAGAGATTGGATAAGGAAAAATGTGCTATATATACACAATGAAGTAATAGACAGAAAAAGGAATGAAATTCTGCCATTTGCAGCAAGACAGATGAACTTAGAGAAAGTTATGTTAATTGAAAGAAGCCAGGTACAGAAAGAGAAATACTATGTCCTCACTCATGAGTGCTAAGAAAGATGGAAAGAAAGAAAGAAAGAAAGCAAGAAAGAAAGAAGAAAGAAAGAAAGAGAAAGAAAGAAAGAAAGAAAGAAAGAAAGAAAGAAAGAAAGAAAGAAAGAAAGAAAGAAAGAAAGAAAGAAAGAAAGAAAGAAAGAAGAAAGAAAAAAGGAAGGAAGGAAGGAAGGAAGGCAGGCCACAATAATACATTGAAATTACAGAAGGAGAGAGCAAATCTATAGTTACTAGAGGTAGGAAATGGGGAGAGGGAGAGGGGTTAGGGAGAAATTGGGTAAGGGCACAAGAATAATTATGATTTGTGACAATGAATATGCTAATAATATTTATTTGATCATCACATATTGTACACAAACAATGATAGTCAACAGTGCACCCCCAAAATATGCATAATCAATTATGCTTCAAAAATAAATAAATAAATAATAAAGTAAATCATTTTGACAAGCTAAAAAAAAAATAGAAAATCAATGTTCTAGTGTTAAACGGGCCAAGGATGTGAAAAATATTGACACAAGAGAAAACAAAAATAGTTTTATTTATTTAGTTTTATTTTATTTATTTATTTTTATTTTACTTATTCTGAAAAAGATTTGTAGAACAAGCTAACAAATAGGAAATATTTATTCTCTTTAGTAATAAAATATTGTAAGTTAAACTTAAATTAAGATTTCAAACCTACTAAATTACATAAAATATTTTTTTAAAAAAATCTGTCACCTAATATACATCCAGTTTGGATATATCCAGTTTGCAATTAATGGGCATAGTTCCATAGTGCTAATGCTGTTATAATTGATATAATC
>NW_007745249.1:12794-15060 GCF_000696425.1 Galeopterus variegatus
TTAAATTAAGATTTCAAACCTACTAAATTACATAAAATATTTTTTTAAAAAAATCTGTCACCAAATATACATCCAGTTTGGATATATCCAGTTTGCAATTAATGGGCATAGTTCCATAGTGCTAATGCTGTTATAATTGATATAATTTGGGGGAAGCAACATGACAATAGATAACATAAACTATAAGTCTAGGCATAACATTTGAATAAGTAGTAATTCCAGTCATTACTTTAATAATGTAATTTCAAAAAACAGAAAATAGTGTTTATAAAAAGATTTTCATCACGGTATAATCCGCAATTTCAACAAAGTGCATATTTCTTAATTTCTTATTCCTATTTGCTTATTTTTTATTCAAATTAGTAGAAATTTGATTTAGTAAATTTGAATGAATAAAATACAGTTGGCCATCCATAGGCCTGGGTTCTGCATCCATGGATTTAACCAACTGATGATCAAAAATATTTGAAAACATAAAACAAAAACAATAAATAAAAATAATGCAAATTTTAAAAATACAGTATAGTAACTATTTACATAGAATTTACATTTTATTAGGTATCATAAGTAATCTAGAGAGGATTTAAAGTATATAGGAAAATTTGCATAGGTTATATGCAAGTACTTCATCATTTTGTGTAAGATGATTTAGAATCTATAGATTTAGGTATCCATGGGGGGGTCCTGGAACCAATCCCCCACAGACCAAGGGACAGCTCTAACATCCTGAAGCCTCAAATAAAATAAGTATTGAGACAGTAGAGAAATGTTTAAAAATTATGAAACAATACCAAATATAACAATAAACATGGAATGTATATCTATCACATCTCTTGAAAAGTTACCCATTGAAAACAGGTTGGATAATGCATTTGAGATTTATCCATATTGTTATGTGCATCAGTAGTTCATTTCCTCTTTCACTGAGTAATATTCCATTGTATACATGTACCAGAGGTTATTTATACATTGACCAGTTGAAGAAATTTGAGTACAGTGTTTGTGTGGTGAAAGAATGAAAGAAGCTACACTCAAAAGGCTACATGCTGTATGATTCGATATGTGACATTTGACACATTAAACTACATTGACAGAAAACAGATTTGTGAGTGGCAGGGGTTGGAGGTGGAGGGAAGCAGGGGGCATGTAATAGTTTCCTAGCACTGAGGTAACAACCAAAAACAAGGTCACTTAAAACATATGAACATGGTGCTTCTGGTGAGGTCTTATACAAAAGTGAGGAATACGTCATTGGACACTGGAGAAAAGGAATCCTTGTTATAAAATGGCAGAGAACTTGGTTAAGGTGTGTTCTAGTGTTGGGTGGAAAGCAGAACTTGTAAATAATGAATTTGGATATTTAGGTAAGGAGATAGCCAGGAAAAGTGTTGGAGACATGGTCTGATTTCTCCTTGATGCTTACAGTAAAATGAAAAAGGAATTAAATTTAGGAAATAGCTAAAAGGAACCAAAACTTGATGACTTGGAAAATTCTCTAGCTTATTCATACTGTAAATTGAGTAAGCTTGCTCTGGAGAGAAATTTGCTCCAGGATGGACCATATCCAGAATCTTACCTATACCTGACTTAAATGATTTAGAAGACAAGATTTGGGACTTTTTGAGTTGATCTTATTTAGACGAGATTTAGGTGGCAGAAAGGGATAAGACCTTTGTGGATGTTGAAATGGGTTGAATGTATGTTGCACATGTGAAGGGCACGAATTTTGGGGGACCAGATGGCAGACCGTTGAACCATGTCCCACAACAAGAATTCTAACCTCTGATATCTGTGAATGTGACCCCATTTGGACATAGGGTCTTTGCAAATTTAATCAGTTTCAGAAACGTTAAACTAGATAAGGATGGGCCCTAATCCAAATGACTGTTGTCTTTATAAGAGAAAGGAGAGGAAGGTTTTAGACAGAGACATTTTGCCCATGTGAAGACAGAGGCAAAAATTATATTGTCATGTCGACAAGCTAAAGAACAACCTACTGCAACCAAACTAACTCTATTCCTTATCATAATATTATTATACAATAACAAAGATAACATGTGTTTGCTCCTGTTTCATTCCTACTCCTCCTGTTTTATTTTCTCCTATCCATTGTGACATGGGAAAACTAATTTAAATTGAATATTCATAGAAATAGATGTAACTGAATAAACAGCCATGCTAATTTGAAAGTATAAAAATAATTAATATATATTTGAGCTTGTAAAAATAAGTAAAAGCCAATAAAGTGTTAAATATATATATATAT
>NW_007745250.1:0-228 GCF_000696425.1 Galeopterus variegatus
GATGTCTTCATCTTCATGTGGCTTAGATCTGCTGACCTGTAGTGGCAGCCAGGTGTCAAGGGCAGACCTCAGTACATTTGTTGGTCTTGGTTGTGGCTTCGCTAATGTCAGTCATTTAATTTCCTCATGGTATTTCCTCTGCTATATACCTCTGTTCCTTTCTTTGCCATCCACTTTGCCTTAGCCAAGGTATATCACCTGTGTAATGGTTTGCAAAACAATAAAATT
>NW_007745250.1:5832-6576 GCF_000696425.1 Galeopterus variegatus
ATACAGACTATAAAGACATTGGAATTATCAGACATGGGCTTCAAAATAATTTGGTTAATATAAAAAAAAAATTTAGGAACATGTAAATAGAACAGAATGCTCAAACTGAAGACTGAGAAGACAAAGAATAAAAAAATACAGAAAATCTCCTTAGAGACATGCAGAAAATAGAAAATGACCTAATATACATTTAATTTGAGTCTTAGATATAGAAAGTAAGAGAATAAGGCAAAAGCAGTATTTGTCTTTCGTTTTCAACCATTCTACTTGAGACGTAAGTGTGTTTTTATTTGTATTTATCAGGCTGAGATGTTAAGTGTTTCTTATATTTGTATCTGAAGGGCTTTAGTCTGTTTTAAAAATTTCTTGCTCCTATTGCTTTAAAAATTAAGATGAACGAAAGACATTTTTCAGATAAAGTCTAAGAGAATTTGGCAGAAGGAAACTAGTAGTAAGAAAATAAGACAGATGAAAAATGATCCCGTACACAACTAAACATATTACTACCATATCATCCAGCACTTGTGCTCCTTGGTATTTACCCAAAGGAGTTGAAAACACGTCCACACTAAAACCTGCGCATGGAAGTTTATAGCAGCTTTATTAATAATTGCCAAAATTGGAAACAACCAAGATGTCCTTCAGTACCTCGTTAGAGGATGAATAAACAAACGGTGGTATATCCAGACAATAGATTATTATTCAGTGCTGAAAGAAAAAAAAAAGTGCTATCAAGCCATGGAA
>NW_007745250.1:8237-9037 GCF_000696425.1 Galeopterus variegatus
TTTTTTTTTTTTTTTTTTTTTTTGTAAATCTACCATATGCTGCTGGTGCTACAACTGATAAAAACAATTTGAAAATCTGTCTTTGGGGGCCGGCCCTGTGGCTCACTCGGGAGAGTGCGGTGCTGGGAGCATCAAGGACATGGGTTTGGATCCTATATAGGGATGGCCGGGGTGCGCTCACTGTCTGAGCGTGGTGCAGACCACACCGTGCCGTGGGTTGCGATCCCCTTACAGGTCAGAGAAAAAAAAATCTGTCTTTGTATTTACGAAAATTGCCTACTCTACTTCTACTTATCTGTATATATCAAATAGAAATGTGTCTTAGATAGAAATGTGTACATATGTACACCAAAACACAAGTATAAGGATATTCATAAAATCATAACTTGTGATAATTTTAAAACTGGAAACAACCCAACTGTAACAATGGGATGGACAATTAATTGTAGAGCATGACTAGAATAGAATATTATACACCACAAAAATGAATGAACTAATGTTACATGCAACAACATAGATGAACCTAACAAACATTGTTGAATGAAAGAAGACTTAAAATAAAAAGCTTATTAACAAAATAGCATAGGGTACAGATTTCAATTGCATTGGTTAGATTCCGGTTTCACAAGTTTCTAACTGTGACTTTAGATAAGGTATGTGTGCTTTTCTGTTTCCTTACTGTTTATTGATAATAAGAGTACCTGCACTGTATTTTTTGGAGGGTGGGATGCGGAAGAATAGTAAATTAGTACATATAAAATGCCTAAATGAGAATCTGGTACACTTCATGAGATTACTAC
>NW_007745250.1:10061-12959 GCF_000696425.1 Galeopterus variegatus
AATACCCTCACAAGCTTGGAAACACGTCCTTCCTCAGTCTAGCCTTGGATAAGACCCCAGCGACGGCCTTGTGAGAAACACTGAAGCAGAGGACTCAGCTAGGCTGAGCCTGGATTCTTGACTCATAGTAACTGGGAGATAATAAACGTTAAATTTATTAATGTTAAATTTTAAACCTCTAGGTTTGTGTTAATATTGCTATGTAGCGATAGATAACTAATACAGTATGACAAAGCCTGGCTACAAGCCTCTCTTGGCAATCGAAGTGCCTGAGCTTTGTAATAAGAATTTTCGTTAAAATTTAGGGGAACTATTTTTCTTAATTCTGAATTTGTGACTGTCTTTTAAATGGTTGAGTTTGCCTGATGTTTTTCACTAAGACAAAATGGTTCATCATTGTTCCAAAGTTTAATTACAAACAACCATAAGTGAAAATATGTTGCTTAGAAACACTTTGTGCCCACATACCCTCTATCAATATATCTGTCTAATGAGTTATTTTCCATTAGTTAAAAATTGACTACCAGAGAGAAAGCAATAGTTTGGATAGGATGACAAAAACTAACTAGTAATACCTGCTCATGATCATTACTTTAATTTGGGATATCTGCCTGTTCATTTTGGCATTTTAATATACAACCTTCAAATTGAAGTGTGAAAGAGCCAATGTCATCTATCAGTCTAGGTGCATGGGTCACAAAAGAAAAGAATAAAATATATTACTAGTTTTTTTTTTTTTTTGGTGGCCCTTTTCAATCTGGCAGTGGGGATTGTGGTAAACTGGAAATGTAATCTATATCAAAAAAACATTAAATCTTTGTATTTTGAAGTACCAAAGAGCAAACTAAATGTGTAGCCCACATGCAGGTCTCCAATTTATGGCCCCTGCTTCAGTGTAGCAGAAATAATAGTATCACTAAAACTAGAGTTCAGTAAGGCCCAGCATGGTCTCAGAGTTCCTTTCAAGTACCCATGTACCTTCAGAAGCCCAGCCACAGTTGGAGACTAAGACTAAGATGAAAAACATGGGATAGGTAGGAGATTCTACAAATTTTATTATTTATACTGCAAATGCATAACCAGAAGGGATGGGTGTTAAGTTGGTATTTGGGACCAAATCATCAGCTCCTTGCATGTGACATGTTCTCTGAATCTTCCAATTTGTCACTAGTTCTGATAAACCCTCGGATTGTTTTACGCACACTTCTATTTTTCATGTGCATGTTGAAATGTAATTGTCCAGCTCACTTTGAGTTCCCAACATCAGACTGTGAGCTTCTCCTCAAAGGCATAGACTTATTTAACTGCTTCTGGAACACTGGCACCAGCACAGGGCGCATCACAGAGGAGGCACACATCAGTATGATAGATCAATAAGGCACTGCACAAATGCATCTTTCCAAAACTAAGACCTCTGGAGGGTGTGTGTATGTACAGAGATCTTTAAGTTTAACACCAACTGTAAAATATCATGGTACCTAAAATTTACATATCTACAGAAATTAATGTTTCAATTCCATTCCATCCATGATTTATTCAAACTGAATTAAGAAATCATCCTAAATTGCCTGTATGTTTTTAATAGAAAGGACGATCTTAGTATAAGAACAGACATGATGCTTTTGTAAAGTAACAAATTAAATAAGTATTAGTGATAACATTGTTTTTTTAAGAAAGGAACATTTTATTTAAGCTTTTTTGTCCAATAATTGATTAAAAACAATTGATTCTTAAATTATTTTGGAGATATCAAAAGCTAGATTTCTATTTTCTTATTTTCACCAGGCTATTTGCTTTTTTTGTTTGAATTTTTTTTTTTTTTAATTTACTGCACATCTTTTACCTCTATAGGATACTTTCAAGTTTATGCAAAAAATTTAGCAGATCAACCTTAGGTGGAGCAAGTAAATAGTCAGTGACCCTTGAGAAAAGATTGAATAGTCTATTTAAAGAGGCATTTTTCTCTATATCTCAGGATTCTTTTATATCACGCAGATAGCTTCACTCCCCTGGCTACAATAAATGCTCACATTTTAATGCAAGACTTTCAGAGTAATTCAGGTTTATTAACCTAATCTTTCGACATCCCTACAGATGGCCTAAGAGCTGACACAGTCTGGCAGGAAGGAGAAAGAAGGACACATGCAGAGCAGCTAACAACTCCGTGGCTCTGTTTACTGCGCACTGTACTTTCAGTTCTAAACCTGTCCTGGGGCCCAGTGCTTTCTAGTCAGCAGAAGAAAATCTAAAGGCCAAAGAAAGTAACACTATATTCTAAAATATTTTGCTCATAGACTAAAAGTATGGTCAAGAATTTATAAGTACAACTCTTTTGGTTGTTGTTATTACTACAGTTGTTAGAAGTAGAAACTAATGATTTGCATTTAAAATAGGGAAAGGGTGGATATCACAATGTGTTTCTGATACCTTCTTGTCTAGATGAATATTTTATTTGCTGTTGTAGGGGATTTGGGAAAAAAACATCTCAGCATGATTTAGCATAAGGAAGTTTTACTTTTTTTATTTTCATGTGTTAATGATACTAATATATTTATTGATGAAATATCTATTGAGTGTGAACTTTGGGGCAGGAACTATACGACCTGCTGGGTTATAGCAAAAACAAGGCAAACAGTTCCTGCCCTCAGGACCTTGCCATCTGTTGGGAATAGAAACAGATAAACAGACAGCTTGTAAGAGTAGTATGTTCTAGGTTTTAGCCAAACGAAGCTTCTTAGAAGTTGGCAAGAGAGTTTCTGTGGACTGATGGGTTGGAAATCGGATGGCAATGGGGTAGGAATTGAACGATGGTACAACAGCACAGGCCAAAAGTGCATACACGTGTCTCTTTTGAGAAGTTTGACTATAAAGGGAAATTTTTTTAAAATGAGGAAACAC
>NW_007745250.1:13492-15053 GCF_000696425.1 Galeopterus variegatus
CTAGTAGTGAGTGACAGATGGAAGGCCTAAGCAGGGAGACAAAAATCCACAATGTGAGATCCTGAGGATTATTAGAGAAAAGATAGGCTACATGTTTGTGGATATTGGCCCTAGAGCAAAAGGGAAGCTTCTCTTATAATGTAACTGGGTAAAAAAAGGTAAAGAAAGATTGGTGTTCATTCCCATTATATTAAAAGTTTAAAGGCAGCAAGTATGTGATTTACTTGTAACTTCCATTTCCTTGTGATGGATGGTATGAACATGTCTTGTGATTATAAGGGATGAGAAAATGGTGTTGATTTGGCTGAAGGTTTGGAGAATGGAAGGTTTAGAACAGCCATGATGCAGAAATAGAGAACTAGAAAAGAGTGAAGAAAATAATTTTCTGTTCTGTAGAGAACAGAAAAGAATGAAGGTGTGATGGACAAGGCTGAAGAACCAGATGACAAATGAATGTCTAGATTAGAACCAATCTATGAGCTGTGTGATTTTCTTTAGCAGATTTCAACAATTCACATCTCGTAGAATGTATATAGTTGAATTTGTTCATGGTTTGGCCTTACGTTTCTTTGATCTATCATTCTCAGTGACTTCAGACTCACATGACTACAGTTAAACCAGGATGATAGTGATGTGTGTGGTAAAAGAGAGGGCTGTAAGTAGGTGCCACAGTCTTTAGTGAATAAGGGTAAGTGGTCAAGTGGTCAACAGAGGACCATGACAAGGGCGGCAGAATAGCATGAGCCTGGAAATAGCAGCAGGAGTTTCAATAGACAGATTGCGGAATGATGTTCTGACGTATAATAGGGAATGAAGAGGTCGCCAGCCCCACCTCCTTAACACAGGGTTCACAGGTGTCAAAGAATAAGCAGTCTACTCTACCTGCTACTTCACCTAGAGTAAATATATGTGTTTGTGTATATATATATATATATATATATATATATACACATATGTATATATATATATATATATAAAAAAGTTCTGATATACATACTTATATAAATTATGATCTCTAATGAGATAAAGTAAGTAANTGACGGACAAGGCTGAAGAACCAGATGACAAATGAATCTCTAGATTAGAACCAATCTATGAGCTGTGTGATTTTCTTTAGCAGATTTCAACAATTCACATTTTGTAGAATGTATATAGTGGAATTTGTTCATGGTTGGGGCTTTTCTACTTGGATGCAAAAGAAAGAAAATTTTAAAATATGTTAAAGTTATCAATAAGAGAAAAATACAACAGAGTCTAAGCTACATGGAGAAGAAAGTGAGGTCCCATGTCAAGAGAGAGAGAGAGTTCAGAGCATGGATATTCAGAGTTATCAAGGAGAAGCCCCAGTGGGCATAACAGACAGGACACCATGGCCAAAAGTTCTGGTGCCTGAACTTATTTCAAGTTACATGTCTTCACTGTAGTCATGTGAGTCTGAAGTCACTGAGAATGATAGATCGAAGAAACGTAAGGCCCAAGAGTTGAATGGGACACTCACTAAGTTAAACCAGGATGATAGTGATGTGTGTGGTAAAAGAGAGGGCTGTAAGTAGGTGCCACA
>NW_007745251.1:0-508 GCF_000696425.1 Galeopterus variegatus
CCATCTATATGATGAAATAATCTGCAGAACAAATACATAATATCTAAGTATAACTTTGAGCAACTTCAAAATAAATAAATAAACAACGCAGTGTATTTTGTTGCCACAGGAAACAGATTCTGCTGCTTCAGAGCAATAGTAAATTAAAACATCTCAGGGCACGTCAAGCAATTCTCTTTATGACCCAGATAAACTCAGTGAATTTTAGAGCCACAAGAAACCTCAGAATGTTTCAGGTGCTTACAACCTGTCCTGCCCACCTCCCCTATGCCCATCCCCAGATGTGCTTAGACACGTGGGGCTGGGAGCTGGGGCACTGTTTGACAGATTTATTGAAGTATAATTGACATACAATGAAGTGTACAAGTTGCTAATTTTTCACCTGTGTAATACACCTGTGAAACCATCTCCACAATCAAGATACTACATTCACTCATCACTTTGTAGGGATTTTTTTTTTTTTTGTCTTTTTCCGTGTCCGGCAACAGATCGCAACCCTCAGTGTTGC
>NW_007745251.1:1581-8667 GCF_000696425.1 Galeopterus variegatus
TACATCTGAAGTGCATGTGTTATTTAAACAAACAATATAGTATTTGCAGAAAGAAATTCTCGTTCTGCATCAAACGTTTAATGTTGTACTGACATTTAAAAGCTATAAATACTCTAAACTGATATATTTTAAATGTGACAGTGGACACCTCTAAATAAGGGGAAGTTAGCTACTCCTCCACCAGTGATGTGTCTACCGCTGGGACCTTGGATGACACAGTGAAGGCCAAAGACACAGAGTCCAGGTAATTACAATTTTAGCTTCCTACTCCTAAAGAAAAAAGTGAAAAAAATCATCGTTTTGTCTTAATCACAAAGATGTAGTAGGCTTATAATAAATCCCCTATGAACAAAAGGGGTGTCATCCAAAAGTGCCTTTAAGTACCAAAGTATGAGTACCTTGTTTATGTGCTTCTTATTGTAGAGCATTTTATACAGTGTTATGTATAATTTAGTTGCTAATAGGTGTAATTTTGATATTTCAGATACTAATTTAAAATAATTTGGAGTATTATTAGTTGTAAGAGTCATGTAATAACTCCAAGAACAAAAATGGGAAGTAACGTACTAGGCCAGTGGTTCTCATACTTTAATGTGCTTAGAATCACCTGGAGGGTTTGTTAAAAAAGATTTCTGGGTCCCACCCACAGAATTTCTGATTCAGTTGGTCTGAGGTGGAGCCCAGGAATAAGTTCCAGGTGATGCTGATGCTGTGGGGTCTGGGGACCGTATGCTTGGGCCATGCTTCCCTGAGAGCCCATCAAGCTTGGCTGTGTTGACCAGACGCTGTAAAGAGAAGAGATCAGCGGGGAGGGATGGGGCAGCTGGCCCCTGGTTGCACACCTGTCTTCAGCAGTAGCTGCTCTCAGTGCCCTGAACTCACTGACAGCCACCCTCCCACGAAAGTCCTCCATTCTCCTTGTTTAAGGCACCCTAAGAAAAAAGTAAGGTTGAAATGTCTGGGTAGAGGCCCTTGAAGACAATGCAATCTAGGACATCCTGCAAACACATTTATAGGAATTCTGAGCCTAAAAAATTATACCAAAATATTAAGATAAATTCATGACTTCCTGGTTTATAAGAGAAAAAAAAATGTAGTTAATACACACTTTTTTGGGAATGATAAATAGATTTAAAAACAAACACACAAAACTAGGCTGCCGGAGTCCACAGCTGACTTTTTAAAAAATTTCATGGGCTCCTTTGTGACTATGTAGGAAGTTACTGCACATTCACCTAAAGTCTTATTTTAGGCAGTTGGCACCTGGACACAGAGTCAAATGTGTGAATATCATTCTCCTAACATACACATATATGTTTTAAATAAGGCAATGAGAACACTGGGGGTGAAAGTGTCACCCCAGCTACTGTCACCCAAGCCCAGTAATAAATGACAAAAAACGGCTTATTTTGAAGAGAAATATTTATTTTAAATATAAATGTGCCTGAAAAGTCAATCCTCATAGCCGAAAGACAAAATAATTATCCCCAAGTCTCCAAATTGAATTTCTTTATTTTTATTTTCTAGACCATTTTCTTTGAAAAGTCCTGTCAGTTGTGGTGATAATTCCAGTTTAATAATGATTGCTACTTCTCTTCCTATATAAAGGTGGTGATAGACTTTTAATTGATTTGTTAATATATCTATTTTATTGTGGTAAAATATACACAACATAAACCCTACCGTTTTAACCCTTTTTAAGTGTACAGTTCGGCATTAAGGACATTCACGCTATTGTGCAACCATCACCACCATCCACTTCCAGATGTATTTGTTTTTAAACAGTTACCCAAATGACAAAAACTAGAGGCAAAATGTATGGGGAACTTTGGTGTTTTTGCAAACATGGTGTCAAAACAGCAGGCTTCTCGTGTTTTCTGGAGGAGAGTTAAGGTCATCACACAAGAGGAGCTATAGGATTGAACTCAGGTGCAAGGCCCAGCTGTGGGCTCACTAGCCCATTCTTTTAAACTAGGGATAGAAAAACCTGGTACCCATTGCTGCTTCGTGGAAACCCTCTTTTTCTAAACCCTCGCAGACATGACTTTGTGATTACTGCATTCTTTCCCACTGAATCTCAAAATCTCTCTCCAGACGGTCTTCCAGGCGTTCATCACAACTGATTACAACTGGCCCATAGATGAAACCCATTTACCACCTCCCAAAACATGCAAGTCCTTCTCATGGATTGGGAAGTAACAACACTTGGACTGCTTTTGGCCCCACCAAAGGCCCAACATATACATCAATGCACATGAACATGTACATGGTAGAAGAGCCCTTCAATGTGGGGTGTCACAAGGAAGGCTTCTTAGCATGGAAATCATCGCAAATAAAAATGTTCTTACCTGGGTAGGAACACACTTTCCACCACATAAAAGTCTTGCATGAGAACATCTCGTTCTGGCTTGGAAGTGAGATTACCCACTGTGTATCCTATTCCCAGCTGAATAGCACCTTTAATAGCAGATGACGCAGTCTGCAAAGAAAACAAGGGTCTCAATGTTAGACTCAATAGTCAGGGCCTTGCTCAATGTTACAAGCAGCAAAAACAGGAACTACGGTTGGAATTTCTTTCTTGTTCCTAAACAACAAGGAAGTGGAAGTTTGGGAAGATGACAGATCACTTCCTTTGATAAAGTATCTATTCCAAATATTAAGGATTCTTCCTGTCATGAAATTTTTGTGTGTGTGATAATCTTTTCTACAGTCCAAAATATTCACCTTTCTTTAGTTGAAGTACTTAGAAACTTGGTAGAACACTTTCAATATACAGCATTTTAATTTCTACCCAAAGGTAAATGGTATGGTCACACTTTTTAAAAAAAATCAGTATTTCTATAACATACCTATGAGTAAGACTCATAAGACTCATAAGAAATGAGAACAAAAAATAATTTGAGTCTTTGGAATACACAAAGAGTTTAATTTGGAAATTGCTTACTAGTCTCACTGTGGATTCATAATCCAAATTTCCTACACTAATCTGTGATAAAACATATAGCACTGGGACAGCAATATTTCTAATTTAGTACTTTACTAATATCATTCCATAATTAAATAAATGTCATGTTAATTTGGAGAATAACTACCATATACATATATATTCATGTGTATATATATGTGCGTGTACTGTATGAGTATACACATACATAGTTTTAACCAATGTAAAAGGAGAAATAACAGAATGACTCAGTTTAGGAAAGCTAGAATGTATTCTTCTTAATGGTTAAAGTATGGCACACTTTTCATGCCTTGCAACACCTCATGTAGTACCACATACACAGTAGGAGCTAAAAAAATACTTAAATCAGCGGTTCTTAACCAGGAACATTTAGCAATGTCTTGAGACATTTTTTGGTTATCACAATTGGTGGTGGGGGTGTTACTACTGGCATTGGTGGGCTGAGACCAGGGATGCTGCTAAACCTTCCACGATGCACAAGACAGCCCCACCACAAAGAATTATTCAGCCCCAAATGTTAATAGTACCAACACTGAGAAACTTTGACTTGAATGTAATAAAGATCACCCATTTTGTAGAGAAATACTTTCTTTCTGAGTTAATATTTCCATTTGGTTAACCCAAGACCCATCCCCACCTCCCCACATGCTTTCTTTTTTTATTTCTTCACATTTTTAACACCAAAGAACATCTCTCTCTTCTTGAAAAAATTTCTCCTCTTGATTTCTATGATAGAACATGGCCTGGGACCACTTCTAGCTTTTCTGATGGTCTCTCCTGTCATTTCTTCACTGACTTTTCATATTCTATTTGCTATATTTGCAGTGTCCCTAAAAGTTTGATCCATGATCCTCAGATCTCCTTAACTACATAGTTAATGGCTTCAAATAGTGTCTCTATGCATATGACTCTCAGATCTTTTCAACCTATTTTGATGCTGTCCTGTTATTACAAACGGCAATATATACAGAACCAAACTAACATCTTACAACCTCTCCACCCCGACCTCCAAAACTGGCTTCCTCCCCCATAACACTATAATCTTCAGTCATCCAAACTTGATCCTCAAACACACCACATCTAGCACAGGGCAAGGTCTCCAATAAATACTTGTTGGGTTCATCCGCATGGCCAAGCTCAGTCAGTACTGCTCAGTCACCTCCACATACAACTAGCAACAACCACTTGCCCATGGAGTCATCATTTAAATGCTTTGTTTATTCCACTGCAAATATTATATCATCCTCAGTCTGAGGACAACTACGTACACATCCTTGACCCTGCAAGAAGTAGAAAAATGTCAGTGTTTTTCTTTTTTCACATGCCTCTGTACTAAGGATCCCCTGGCAGCAAGATGGCAAGATTGAGACTTAAGCCCATAGTGCATCTAGTGCTTTAAAAAAAAAGCTTGTTATTTTAATACTCCCTCTCTGAGCTCTGCAGTGCCACCAATTGGGTCAGTGACCTTTTGTACCAGTACATCTGACTTCTGAAGGCTGTAATGGATTTTCCTCATTTTAACCCTGCATGAAAATTCAAAAGCCATCTCTTCTCACACCCATCACTCAGAGTGGTATGGAACAAGATGTGCACTTTCCAGAGGACTCGATACCCCCAAATATTCTGTGCCAAGCCTATCAACAGACTCACGAGTTCTCTAAGTGCTGTGCCCTCTCTGCACCCCATCTCTGACTCTGCCTTCCAGAACTACCTGCATTTCTGCTCAATTCATGGGATTACCATGGTAACAGTTGTTTAGCACTTCTTGGGCTGGAACAAGCTGTCAAACAGAGTTCCCAATTCTTTGTTGTCTGCACTTTTGCAATGGAAGGCAGTCAAAGTTGTGAGTAGTGTACACCTGGTGTTCCCAAACTTTGGGGAGCATGAGAATCATCAGGGAAGCTTGCTAAAACAGATGATGGCTCAAATCCCCAGAACTTCCAATTCAGAAGGTCTGAGGTAAAGCCGAATAATTTGTTCTTGCTCTAAGGAGCACTGAAAAAAATCTTTCTCCTATGGTCTAAGATTAAGTTTTGAGTCCTTGAAAGAATAAGATTTTGGAAAGGATTCCATTGACGTCTGTTTAGTTAAACCAAAAAACAGACCTGGGATAATATTACTTTCCTTTTAGATGCCTTAAAATTTAAGTGCTCTGATGGGAGAAACAATAATAGTAGTAATAAAAGTTAATCTTTTTTGGCCAACTAATTGTGCAAGGCACTTGATATATGGATAACAACATCTGTAATAACAACCTGTCATAATCATAGCAGATATGACAACCCCACGAGGGAGGAAGTATTATTATCTGCATTTTACAGACTCAGGAAATTTTAGCAACTTACACAAGGTCACATAGGTAGTGCAGGGATGGAGCTGAGACTCCACACCTAGGGAGGCTGGCTCTAGAGTCCACATCATGAACAAGTACACTCGCTGCCTCTAACATCAGAATCTCTTAACTCATTTAAGCCTCTCAAAGACCCTGCTGTGTAGTAACTATTATTCCCATTTAATAGGTGGGATTTAAGGCTCATCAAGGGGAAGTGATCTGCACCAGGCCCTCTGCTAGTGTGTGGGAGAGTCTGACAGCCAAGCCCAGGCTGATTCCACATCTGTTTCTTCAAGACGAGGCTAGAGTCAGAATCAGAAGTTTTCTTTAAGTCTGGATGTTTGACCTCAACAAACTAAGAAGCTCTGAGAGAGCCATTTCTTTTGACAAAATAGGAATAAAATATTTTGTTTGCTTCTAGTCACACCCAACCATGGGTAAGCCAAAGAAAAACTTGGAAAGCTCTTGGTAAACTAGTATAAACACCATCATGAATGTCACTACTAATAACATGGTGAGTTATTAACAAAAGGCAGTATTTTGCTGTCACAGTAGGGATGACACCTCAAAGTTTCCTCCTGCCCATCTCTGTGTAAAAATTAAATGCTTTAACATTGGTGCATTTGGGTATAATTAGAAAGCATCTTATGTGTTGAATCTAAAAAAGCTGAACTCATAAAAGTAGAGAGTAGAGTGGTGGTGACCAGAGGCTGGGGGAGGTGGGGGGGCGGGGGGGTGCTGGGAAGATGTTGGTCGGAGGATACACGATTTCAGTGAGACAGGAGGAATAAATTCAAGAGATCTATAGTACAGCATGGTAACTATAGTTAATAACCTACTGTATTTTGAAAGTTGCTAAGAGAGTAGATTTTAAGTGTTCTCACCACAGAAATAACTATGTGAGGTGATGCACTCTTACCTCACGTTAATTAGCTCGATTGAGCCATGCCACAATGTATACATATTTAAAAACATCATGTTGTAGATGATAAATGTGTACACTTTTTATTTGTTAATTAAAAAATGTAAGAGGGCCGGCCGTGACTCATTTGGGAGAGTGTGGTGCTGATAACACCAAGGTCACAGGTTCAGATCCCTATATAGGGATGGCTGGTTAGCTCACTTGGGAGAGCGTGGTGCTGACTTCATCAAGTCAAGGGTTAAGATCCCCTTACTGGTCATCTTTAAAAAAAAAAAAAAGAAATAGGAAAAAGCACATCTTGTCTGCTTCATGCAAATATCTGATTATATTCGCTGTGACATGGTTTCTTAAGCCACTAGAGGTAAAGACCCCATGCCTGACATTTTCCCATTGGACATTAGGCACGGCCTAATGTTGAGCAAGATGTGCTTTAAAACTGTGGAAAAACACTTTGAAATGCCATCAAGAGTGCCTCAGATCAGCGATTAGTAAGCCATGCCGGTGACAACCTTCTCTGCGAAGTACTGGTGGTTGCTCTTCTAGAACCAGCAGCTCTGTCCCTGCAAACACTGAGCCACCAGGACACCGCCAATGGACCAACAGGACCATAGTGAGGTGCTGGCCTTGCACACACACCGAGCCCCTCCAATGTTCTCTGCACAGCTTGGCATACGCTATAGAGGTGCCAGGACATGACCCTTTCCCCTTCTAACTCCAAGGGAGACCTTTGACTCCTTTAAAACATATGGGTTTAGGTTTCAGAACACAGCACAACAGAGTCTATTTTTTTAAAATTTTATTTATTTTTAAATTTTATTTATTTTATTTATTTTATTTTTTATTTTTTTGTCCTTTTTGAGACCAGCC
>NW_007745251.1:9667-10324 GCF_000696425.1 Galeopterus variegatus
CTTAAAACAAGGCAAACTTATCTTATAGTTCTGGAGGTCAGAAGTCCTAAACCCAAGGTTTTGGCAATGCTGTGTCCCTTCTGGAGGCTCCAGGGGAGAATCCATTTCCTTCCATTTCCAAGCTTGTAGAGTCCACCCACATTCCTTGGCCCGTGGCCCCTTACAGAATCTTCAANAAAAAATTTTATTTATTTTATTTTTTATTTTTTTGTCCTTTTTGAGACCAGCCACACCGCGCTCAGCCAGTGAGCGCTGTGAGCGCACCGGTCATCCCTAAATAGGATCCGAACCCGTGTCGGGAGCACTGCTTGGCCCCAGAGTCTATTTTTAATTCAGAACTTTGTAACAACTAAGTGGAGGCAGCATGTTGCCTGGATACTAGAAAAAATTTTAAAGCATTTGATACTTGGAGAAAGATAAAGCCATATAATTTCACAAAGACAAACCACAGACATATACTTTCTAGCTCCTCTTTACTGAACCAAACTCATTCAGGTACGATGAGAAAAGTGAATGTCAGATTGCATTTGTGTCATATGTTATGGTTTTCAAAGCACTGTCTTTTAATGTTTGCATTTGATAGTCACAACTGTTACATAGCTAGGTAGGGCTTATGACCATTGCATAGATTAAAAACTGTGGCTCTGGGAGATTAAC
>NW_007745251.1:11536-12594 GCF_000696425.1 Galeopterus variegatus
GAAAAAAAAAAAAAAAAAAAAAAAAAAAAAAAAAAAAAAAAAAGAATAGTGGAGTCTGCAGAGGTAGATGTGAGCGATGATCTGTATATGGGCTGAGACATGAAAGGTGGGAATGGGCCAGTCAGCAGGTCATATGGGCAATGACTGGCTATGTGCCCACCATGTGCCAGGTGGTCTTCCACAAGTGACCCAAACAGAGTCTTTGCCCTCAACGAACTCATAGTCTGGATGAGTGTGCATGGAGGGGAAAGAGAGAGAGTCACATTAGGTTAGGGGGGTCAATTTCCAAAAACGAACCATGGTGAGTAAATTAGGGTGGGCAACAGGGACAGTGCTGGAAGTGGAGGCTGGAAAGACTTAGGCCTGGGCCTCAGAGGCATGTGTGTCAGTAAGGGAACAGCATTCTAATTTGTAAAGGATCACTGTGGCTGCTGCATGGAGAACAGACTGGAGGGAATTTAGGAGGGAACGTGATTAGGAGGCAGTTGCAGTTGTTCACATAGAGATGTCGATGGCTAAGAGAAGAAGGATGGACAAGAAGATGGACAGAACAGTTGAATTTGAGATATATTTTGGAGGGAGACAGGACTTGCTCTGAGCTAGAAATGAGGAGAGAAGAGCATCAGCAATGTCTGCTGGTGTTTTCCTTGAGCAATGGAGAGAACTGAGGTCGCTTTACAGAGTTGGGGAAGGAAGATCAATAGTTCCATTTCAGATGACAATGAGACATCCAACCGGAGATGTTAACATACAAGTCTGGAGCTTAGGATAGAGGTTTTGGGCTGAAATTTGAATCTGAGAGTTGTCAGCATGTAAATGGTATTGACAAGTGGCTGGATGAAGTGACCAAGAGAGAGGGCATCCAAGGAGGGCCCTAAACAGCGTCAACATCTAGGGATTAGATGGGGGAAGGAGAATCTTGGGAGGAGACTTAGGAGCGACTGCAGCAGTGGGAAGAAAACCAGGCAACCAGGGCTTCACAGAGACCCAGAAAAGACATCTGAACGAGGGAGTGACAACCGTCTCAATCAGTGGCTCCTTTATTTGATAATATAAAC
>NW_007745251.1:13736-15053 GCF_000696425.1 Galeopterus variegatus
AAGCTAAAAATTCATTTTCTGTTACACTCTTAGGAAGTACAATCATAACAAATTTATGTTTGTCTCCCACTGTCCCCCTTAATGTATTCTGGGGTTAGACCCTCCTCTGTCCCAACATGAAATTTAGGGTAGGTCTATGACCTTTCTGGTGATCCCTAGAATGGTCCTCTGTTCATTTCTAGTCACGGATCCATAAAAATGGCCTCGTGTAGACATTCGGCATGTCTAGTCCACCGTAATAATAAACACTCTAAATACACTTTCAGTAGACACACCTCCCTCCCCAGCTTGCCCAGCACAAGCTGGCCGCCAGCAGTGGGAGGGCTTGGGGGGCTTCTCTGCTCTTTGCTGACCGATTGCTGGAGGGAGGAGGAAAGGGGCAGAAAGGTCTTACTTGAGGAGAACGGGTGTAACGTGGCCCAGGCACTCGAAAGGCTTGCAGGGTGGACACGTCTCTTTTTCTTGCAGGGTTTCACAGGATCTGCAGTGAGCTGTTCCAAATGGCTGCTGTGTTCTCATAGGTAGGAGAAGAACACTTCACCTCTGGCTGGTAGTTTCTTCTTCCTCCAGGTGCTCACATGCACAGGATCAGGGATGGCCCCTTGTTAGCTTTCTCGAGAGCTCAGTGCCCTCCTCAGCTGGTCACACAGCATTTATCATGAACCCTGGGAACTGATGAGCAGTCACTCCCCACGAAGACTTGCTTAGTTTTGTCATCATTGGAGCAGCTGATCAACAATTCTTCTTTTCTTTCAATTTTCCAGAAAATACAGCAGTTTACTACATCCCCTAGGCTCTAGGGAACTCACATCACACTCTTCACTGGTCTCACCAAAGCCCCTTCCCTAAGCTTGTGCAGGTTACTCTGACATGTCAACAGCTCTCTCTAAAATTCCTCTTCCACATCTCACAGTGGGCCAGCCATGCCCTTTCACAGACTGGGGTGATCATAGACTGGTCTTAGACCACCTCCTTCCTCAAGTTCCATGTGGTGGGCTGGCAGCTGACCTTGGAATGTGATTAACATGCTTCTATCCTTGCAGCGTGTACACTTCTAGACTGATTCACGGGGCCTGCTGATAACACAGGCTTGAGCCCGCTGCACCAACTGATTGCTCACAGCATTCCATTCCACCTGCCACGTGACCGCCAGACTCAACGTTCCACCTGCCACGTGACCGCCACACTCAATGTTCCACCTGCCACATGACCACCAGACTCAACGTTTCAAGGCTTTTTTTTTTTAATACCATCTTCCAGTCTAACAACGTTCATTGGTTTTTAACCATCAGCAGAATTGAATCCAAATTCCTTGCT
>NW_007745252.1:0-8175 GCF_000696425.1 Galeopterus variegatus
TGTTTCCCCCCAAATTAACCACTATTCTGATTTTTAACACTATAGATTAATTTTGCCTTTTTTTGAATGTCATAAAATGGAATCGTACAGAATGCATTTTTTGTGTGTCTCACTTCTTCTGCTCGACATTAAGTTTGTGAGATTCATTCATGTTTTAGGATGTAGCTGTTGCTGTTCATTCTCATTGCTGTATAGTATCCCTTTGTCTGAACATACTGCAATTTATTTATCCTTTCTACTGCCAGGGGGCATTTATGTAGTTGTGGATTATTACTAATAATAGTACACTGACTATTCTCCATGCCTTTTGGTGAACATATGTACGTATTTCTGTTGCACATATACCTAGCAGTGGGATTGCTATAGAGTAGAGATATATTCAGCCTTAGCTGATACTGCCAAACAGTCTTCCAAAGAACTTATACCTGGTAGTTGCATCCCATCAGCAGCATATTAGAGTTGAATTGTTCTTCATTCTACACAATGCTTGGTTGCATTTTAGCCATTCTGGTGGGCATATAGTGGCATTACAATGTGTTTTAATTTGCATTCTTATGATGATTAATGAAAATGAGGAGGGTTTTTTTTTTTTTTTTTGCTGGCCATTTGAATATCTGCTTTTATAAACTGCCTGTCCAAGATGTTGCACATTTTTTTGGGGTGGGGGTATTTCTCTCTTTTTATTTTTTCAGTTCTTTATATACTCTGGATATGGGTTCTTTGTCATATACAAGTATTGCAAATATCTTTTGTGTGAATATTTTTAACTTACAGTCCATTCAGACTGAAGCTACTCCACATGGATCAGCTACTGGTGGTGTCGAGATGGTGCACTATAGGAATCAGAATAGATTTTATAAGACATGAGTGCTAGGGAATCATTTCCAAACAACTTAATCAGAATCTCTGGGGATGAAGAGTGGCTGCACATACTGTTTGTCATTGTATCCCCCATGCCTAATAAGTGGTATTCTTTACATTGAAATAGGCATTTAATATTAGTTCAAGATTCATTCTTTCACCAAACTATGTACAATATAATTTGAATACCTTTTTTTGCTTGATCAAACACAGTTAATTGGACTTGATAAAGGGAAAAATAAAAATTTATCTTTACTTTTACTCTGTACTCAAGATTATAATAAAATAAACTTTCTAACAGAGTGTTTAACAATATCCTCAAATAAAATGAAAAAGTCATTAAAATTTTTTTTACCTTATTCCTCATAAAGTGATGGCATGATTTAAAACATTTTTAAGGGGGATTATGGGATTTTATATTTTGTTGAAAGAGGTTTATGGCTCAAAATTTCTTGAAGTTTGTTGCTGTGGAGGGGCAAATGGGGTGAAATTAACAGCTGCAGGTTGTGGCTCACGATGAAGAATGTAAGCAGAGAGCTGTCCAACAATGTGAAGACTTATTTCTGGAGGCTGTGAGTGACCTATTATGAAGGGGAATCATATGGAGTTTGAATTTCTATCTGGATGGATATTTCCACAGTGGGTCAGATTATATGACTCTTAACAGTATCTCACAGCTTCGAATTCTATACGTTTCTGCAAAGTAAGGCACTCCTACAGTGCAGATACAATTCTTCCCCTGGAGATGAGATCCTTCTAAGCCTACTTCTCTGGATATTCTTGCCCTGGATGCAGAGCAAAAATTCACCTTATGGTTTTGAAAGTCAACCTTTGAGAGAATGTGGGCCAAAAGGAGACTTTCCTGTCATTGATTTAGCAGAGAGTTTCTTATTAGTCTTCCCTGTTCCTTTTGGATTTATTCTTGCTCTATATTTTTAGAGATCCCTACCTCCCTCAGCTATATTCAAGATATTCTGTGAAATGGAAATGTAGATAAGTAGAAAGCAAGATTGACAGTGACAGTCCTCAATTTGCCATTTATGAAGGGTAATTTGTTCAACATTAAATATAAAAAGCTCTGCCTGATGGTTGCATTATAACCAATGAGATAACTTGTCAACCAACATGCTGGGAAACACGTTTATACAACTCATTCTTTTTAGTAATTATTGCCTTTAAATGAGAGCGTCCAAGCATGTTAAGTGAGACAGTTCATAATTGTCAGATATTAGTATAATGGATTCAGCTAAAAGGATTTTAGGCATGTGGGCCAATTTGGCCCCCTGTTCCAGAAACTATACATGGCATGGAATGAACCTACCCTTGAAACCAAAGAGAGGATGATATGACTGCCTGGCTTTCGTTATTAACTGACACATCTGCTGTCCAAAACATCACTGACTTGAGTGTGTGGGACTTCGGGTAGGTCAACCTCTAACAAACAAAACTATCTGTAGGAAGTTACTGACTCCAGGGTGCACTAAATCCAGAGCTTAATTATCAGGCTGAAAATCCACAATCAAGAATACTTTCACTCGGTTTCTTAGCTCACATTTCCAAGTGTTGTATGCAATTTGTTAGGCAGCTTTTAGTATTATGTCAGGAAGTAACCTATGCCTGAATTCCCACATATCCTGAGCTGTTCAGCATATTAGGTTAATACTTAGGATTGTTAAAGTTTTGATATGAGAAACATGACATTTCTGAGTTATTTTTTTGCACATCAGGGAAGTCACACCAATTCAGTAGTAACTGGATCAGCATGGCAATCTTGGGCCACATTTTTACATGTTGGAAGGGTTGGCATATTCTACACAGAGTTAGGAACCATTTGAAGATCTCTTTTAATGTTAATCTCAGGAACATTTTGGGAGATTCCAAGGAAAAAATGATTATTTTGATAAACAGATATTTAAGACAAGTGATCTTTAAGCATTATAGGTCTTTAAGCATTATCTATAAGTATTATAAACCTTTGGATAGGGTCAGATCTCTCACTGGTGAATATTTTTTTTTTAATATTAAAGGAACATAGAGTATGCATTTTTTCCTGTTTGCTTTTTCATTTAAAAATATAAATAAATTTAAACTAGAAATCATCAGGGCTTGGGAATACATCCTTGTCTGCAAACTCAGATTTAGAGTTTTCCAAAGGCCTCCTCAACTGTTGCACGGAAGAGCTGTCCCAAATCTACTATTTCATTTTGCCCCCATTGCCCTTCTTATTGTCTCACAGTTCAGCTGCATCAAAAGGAAAGGCATTCCATTTGGTGCAATGATTTAGAAAGCTTTGTCTGTGTCTTCAAATTAAAGTATACATAAGATTTTTGAAACAACAGGGTGAGAAAATAGAAACACTAACAAAGATTTTAATTAAGAGCTAAACATGCTACAGAGATAAGCTGCTTAGGCTACAAGAGAATATTTTTCATAGCCTCAAAGATTGAAATGGGATAATTGCTAAGAAAAATGTGTCCATCTGACCTATTTTCCCTTATTTCCACTAAATTCTAGTGGCTTCCTTAACCCTTCCTTTATCAACACTTGATAATGGAGCAGAGAGCAATGGCTCTTCCCAGCCATAGCTGAGCTTGATTGCTCACAATCTTCTACCCTCAGGGGTTCGCACCCCCCCCTTGATTAGGAGAAATGGCCCCCTGCTCATTCTGTCAAGACTCCCAAGCTGCCTAGTTGAATAGTGGAAAAATCTCATTTTGTAGACAAGCATTTTCTGTGAACTCTATTAAGCAACAAAGAAGCAAGGCTTTCATAGGGTCACATTTCCAGAATATAATCACCAACTTCTTGGGTGCAATATAAGGGCCCTGCCGGAGTCCACTCTTTCTGTGTTCACCAATGTGATTATTTCACGATAACAGCTTTCTCGAGGGAGTCGGAGATGCTTTCTGCACATTTTAATGAGCCTGTCATTCTGCCTCAAGTTTTTCCCTTAGTCTTTATTTCTTTTCTGATTCCTTTCTTTCATGTTGTGAGCCACATTTACTTGGAATGCAAGGGAACAGGGATTTTTAAATGTCATCCAGCATAGATGAAAATCCATTGTCTTCCCTTTTTGAGATTTAGCAATATTGCATTTTTTGGTTTATCAGTGTTAAAAATAATTCTATATCTGTGTTCTGAAAAAAATGTATAGTAGAGTATGAAATTTAGATATGTACCTAGTAAAAAATAATCTTATTTGTCATGAAGACTTGAAACAGGCGTTAAATGCAGTTATAATAAAGAGCATTACAACATCTCTGTCTAAAAAAAGATTTCAGAGTCATACCCAAAGACCTAGCAAATGCAAGCTCCACAGTTCTGGTTTTACTAGATTTCATTAAAAAAGACTAGATCATCTATGTATAAACATGGTTCTCACGCTAATAATTTTATATTATGTGTCACTTAATTTAACTGCAAATGCTGAATTTGCAATTCATAATAACATGTTTTTTGGTTTTTACAAACAGGAAAAATAGATATAGCAATGATCAGAATATTTAATTTCATTTCTGTTGCTTATTTCATTTATTCTAAATTTATACTTAATTTTCAATATGTTTGATAATTTTTTTCTCACACTAGAGTTTGATTTTATAACCAAACTTACCCTGAGATATAATAGAAGAGGATAGTAGCATAGGATTTTACTTTATTAATAAGTTTCCCCTGAAATTTATTATGTAAGGACTATAGATTATGGTATATTTTAATGAATTTCATCTACCCAGTGAAGATATAATAGAAGAGGATAGTAGCATAGGATTTTACTTTATTAATAAGTTTCCCCCGAAATTTATTATGTAAGGACTATAGATTATGGTATATTTTAATGAATTTCATCTACCCAGTGATGATTTTTTATTCTAACTTTTCAGATGGCTTTTGTTAATGAATGATGTCTGTGGCTAATGCTCCTTGTAGCTTCACCTATTTAAATTAATCCAGCCTTTTATCCTTTGTAAACATATGTACAATCTGCTTCCATCAGATTTTCTGAAAACAAAGAAAAATATTCTCTGTCTTTTCCCTGTAGGTTTACAAATGATATGCATTGAGCTAATCCAATTGGACTAATATGATTATTTTGTGTGTGTTTGCAGAAGGGCATAGATTGCTCAATAATATATGAGAGAATAGTGGTGACTATTCTTTTGCCAGCTTCTTTACATATGCATTTGGGGAAAAAGTGTCTTTGGGCTAAGAACCCATGTGGCCACTAAGACTTCTTATGAGCAGTGATTCCTCTTCCTCTGGAAACAAGGATGCATTTTCAAACAGACTAAGAAGATGATGCATCGGCTCACCTACACTCACACTTCTTTTTCCCATTGTGATGGGGGGTCTATAAGCACACGCTCAGACTCCCTCTTGGCCACTGCTGTGACAGAGCCCAGGCCAGGGTCTCCAGACCAGCTGCCTCAGGGGAGAATACGCTTTCTCTGTCTGAGCCTGGGTGTGCATCCATGAGGCCATCCCTCAAACACCTCCATGGTGTGCTTTCTTCCCCTGCCCTCCCTTTACAGGCTGGTGTCTCCAAAGCTCTACCTTGGTTCTCCTCTTTTCATGCTACCTACTCCCTGGTAATTTTACCATATCCATGGTTCTCATCATCTCCTAATGACTATAAAAATTATATCACCAGCTCAGACCTTCTCCTGAGATCCAGACCCAGATATTTTCATTTGGATATATCTTTTGTTCCTCAAGCTCATCAAAGTCCCAACTAATTATCTTTATTCTCCAACATGCCTTCTCTTGTGTTTCTTATGTAAGGGAGTGACACCACCCAATTGCCCTAAATGGAGTCGTAATGGAGTCTCTCTTTTGTCAACTCCTACATTCCAGTTTACTAAGTTCTATAAATTTCATCTCTTAAATATCTCTCAGGCTCCTCCTCTGTTTTCCATGACCACTTCTGCTGCATTAGTTAAGTAGTGAATTTCTCTGCAGTTTTGTGGGGGAGGGAAGTGAGTGGATCGGAAGGAAGTGTTTCTCTTAGATGTAGTACACACTCCTTGTTAGGCTGGGTTAGACACTGAACATATTAACATCCTCATTTTCCTTCTTTTTACATAGCTTTTGTGAATATAATTCTAAAAGATTATCAATTAGCTCGAGTTTAAAGACAAACCATGATGGTTCACCTGATGACTGAATGTTCTTTGAATCAATTTACCCTTTCACCAACATTATACGAAAATCTTTTTATGCACGCTCTTGCCAAATATCACTTGTTTTTAACAACCTGATGGGCAAGAAGCTGTACTTCATTCTTTTTTAAAGTCTTATTTTTGTTATTATGAATAAGTTCTAGCATTTTCATATATTAATTATCCATTTGTTTTTTTATTATATGAATTACCTATTGTTCTTATAAATTTTCATAACAATAATAAAATTTAAATCATGTTTCCATTGAATTGGAGGAGCTCTTTATGTATTAAGCATATTAACCTTTTCTGGGGTGGTGGTGTATGTACTGACACTTTTTCCTTTCACACTGCTATTTGCCTTTTAATGATACTTATGCTACCTTTTGTGATTCAGAAATATTTTTTATGTAGTCTCATCTCCTGGTCTTTTCTTTTATGTCTCTACAGCATGGTTTAAACTAGTCTCTCTCCCATAGTCTCCTTGCCCTTCCTTTGGACTCTAAGTCATCCCAGAGTTATCTTTTTACAACACAAATTGTCCCTGTTACTTCCTGCTTACAACCCTTCCATGTCTTCCCATTGTCTATATTGATTTTAACACAGTAGATGTCTTTTGTGATCTGGTATCTCGCTGCCTCTCCAACTGATAGTTTATCGCTTGCTCTACCACCCAATTCTCTAGCCTTGTTAACATAACATTGCTCACGTATGCCATGTGTGCAGTTCACGTCAGAGACTTTGTACATGGTCTGCCTTTGTCTGGAGTGACTTTCCCCTTTCCTTATCCTCTTAGAAATTTCTTCTTACCTTTCCAAGATCAAGGACAGTTGATTATTCCTTTCTTTATACCATCATATATTCCTCTTTTGTACTGTGTTCCTAATTTTTGCCATACCAATGTATCTTGAGACTTACACATCTTATTTACTTAATTGCTTTCTTTAACCTACCCATTCTTAATATTTAAAAAAAACTGCTCAGAAAGGAAATTTATCTCTACTGTAAATGGAGATGCAATGTTACTTGCAATACATATGAGAAAACTATGAAAACAAAAACATAACTACTACAAAACACTAACTGTGCTCTATCTAAAACCTTCTTACATCCCCATAACTGCCAACCACAAAAAAAAAAGAAAGAAAAGAAAAAAAAAGCACATCAACAGTGATACTTATGCTAAGTCTTGCAAAGCAATGCTCAAACATACCATTTATCAAATTGTGAAAAGGAAGACGAAAGAAAAGAAAAAAAAAGCACATCAACAGTGATACATATGCTAAGTCTTGCAAAGCAATGCTCAAACATACCATTTATCAAATTGTGAAAAGGAAGACTTTTAAAGAGAGAGATTTCTGGAGAATATTTATAAACCATTGCACAATCACAGCTTATAAAAAGACACACATTTGTAAAGGGGTTTAAACAAATCTTTAGGTAATCATATTTATTTCTAGTTACTTCTGCAGTAAAATGTGTTAATCTTAACCTTGTGCAAACGGATCAAGTCTTGGTTGACTGTACACTGACTAAATTACAAACGGAAAGTGTTGGAAAGCTTTTAAAGTGTTTTCTTAGTCCATCTATCCTATGGAGTTTGTCTTAATTCAGGAGGGAAAGTATTAAATACAGATAAAGGCAAATGAGCTCAGTAGGGCAATGAAAATGGGATGTCATGCCTCAGGGGGTAGACGTCGTTACAAAAAACTCTGTCCATCAGGCTGAATGTATTAGATTATATGGTAGGATGAACACAAATTTAGAATAAAACACAATATTATATTTAGATTTGGGAATGGTTGAGGACTATTGCCAGGCTAGACTTAATTACATGTGTCATTGGACTTTGTGGTACTCTATCTTCATAAAAATCTCAAAGGGATCCATTATCTATCCTAAAAGTTTAAATACACAATTCGCATTACTTGTCATGATGCTCCCTATTTTTTCATCTCTAGGTGTTGATTTGTATATGTGGTAGAGATGCAGTAGAAATAGTCTGCCTTCAGATGCTTTTATTATTTTATTTGCTAAGAATGGGTCAATGTAGAAGCTAAACATTTAATAATTTGAAAGCTAGAAACAAAATAAAAGTGTTATTTAAAACTTGAAGTTTGTTACACTGCTCATCTCAGGATTATAAAGTACCAATTTC
>NW_007745252.1:8578-10488 GCF_000696425.1 Galeopterus variegatus
TACCCATGAATCCATGAGCTTTTGTACTGATAATGGTTGTCCTTTTGTTCTATTAACCGATGTGTAATTTTGGTATTTCTTTCAGCCTTTAGCCGAATTTGGAGATCATGTGCCAGCGAGAGTCTCCTTCCTTTGTTGAGAGCCCTCTGACATCCTCAACAGCTGGCCATAGTCTTGTAGAATCGCACAACATGACCGCTCTCTACATCAGAGGTCAATGCGGAGGCTTCAGGATGCCACAACCCCTGTCCCCCAAATTATACACAACACTATGTTTATGTGTTTTCTCCTTCCACCCCCACCAGAAGTTCCATAGCTTCCAGAAGATTCAAATATCTGTCCATTAATCAAAAAAGGTTGAAAACTCTACTGTAATACATCATTTTGTTATCATTTACAGTTCTAGAGCAATTGCCACCACATTATATAGACTCTAAATATTTTTAGGGTGAGACCAAAAAGACCTCTTTTAAAAAAATATTGTGATAAAATATACATAATACAATATTTATCATTTTAATGATTTGTAAGTGCACAATTTATTGGCATTGAATATATTTACACTATTGCATAATCATCACCACTATCTATATCCAAAACTTTTCATCACCTCCAAAAAAACTGTCCCATTAAATAATAATTTCCCTTTCCCTCCTCCTCCCACCCCTAGCCCCTGGTAACCTGTATTCTACTCTCTGATTCTATGAATTTGCCTATTCTAGGTACCTCTTATGAAGCAATTATACAATATTTTTCCTGTGTCTGACTTATTTCACTAAGCATAATATTTTCAAGGCCCATCCATATTGTAGTAAATATCAAAATGTTTTCCCTTTTTATGGCTGAATGACATTCTATTGTATGTATATATTGCATTTTGTTTATCTGTTCACCTGAAGATGGACACTTGGTTGTTTCTACCTTTTGGCTATTATGAATAATGTTGCTATGAACATTGTTGTACGGATGCCTGTTGAATTCTTGCTTTCAATCATTTTGGACGTATACCAAGGAATAAAATTGCTGGGCAAGCCCTCTTTTTATTAGATTAAAATTTTTAAGTCATTTCTTCTTTTTACCATCAGGAGAAATTTTTGCCACAGAACTATTCAAATTGCTATTCCCTAGTCAGTTTGCTGTATGTAACTCCTCTGATATGAGTCTACCTAGGTGGTCTCTGTGATCGCCCTGTTTTTAAATTACAAGTATTTTCCTCATGTTATAACCTTGCAAAAACACTTGGAAACAAAATTCATCAAAGAACAAGATAGTTGTTTACAATTGGTCTCGAGTATAGATTCTGTTCTCTTTAAACACTCATGCCATGTGATGAATTTTTTCTTCATGAAAAACACATTATAGACATTATTCCCATACAATCTTCAGAATTTATTTGGAAAATTGCTTGAAATGGCACTTGTCATCAATGAACAGGGATGGAAAATAAGGACATGTCACGTTCCTTGTGGAAATGATTATTCTGGACACGGCGCTAATTTGCCAATCTTGAAAAAGTCAAATTTGTTTATAGAGACCTTGACATATCCACAGAATTGAGAATTTTAAGTAAATATCATGAGCTTGTGCCTGCTGATCTCTGGGGTAATTGCTTAATACAACTTAGAGCTCTTTATCCTCAGAAATCGTATTAAAATGATGGCATTATCAAAGTATTGGAGGATGGGAATGGGAAAAAAATTAAATGGGTTTATAGTGAGAGCTCAGACTGATTTATTTTCATAAAGATAATCTCTCCTAAACCCATCCTTATGTCCATCAGGGAGGCAAGAGAGGGGATGGGCATATTCCTTTGAGACTTATGGTTAATTATCCTAAATATTGTGGTAGATGCTGCCAGTAATGGGAATGGAAATCAAGGAATCTCAGGACCCTGCAGTGTCCACATCACT
>NW_007745252.1:11288-11934 GCF_000696425.1 Galeopterus variegatus
CTCTCACTGCACCCCACCTTCAATTTATTCTCCAAAATATGATTGTGGTAATCACTCTAAATGGAAAGTTTGATTATATTATTTCCCTGCTTGAAATATGTTAGTGCCATTTTATCACCATTAGGACTATATATAGACTCCTTAGTACTGTGATCTAGTGAGCTTTGGCTTCTGACAACTTTTAGCCTTCTCTTGGCTCCTCCAATGTATTCTTTTTCTCGGGTTCAGTTAAATATCCGAAGTCTTGCATATGCCCTATTCTCTTTCACAACTTCCCCACTCTTTTTCCCCCCAGGATATCACACATTCTGCTTTGCTGGCCATTTTCAAATGTCACTTCTTCTAGAATCTTTCCTTGATAACCTCACATAATATCACTGTAAGTTTACTTGGCCGCAGGGGGCACAAAGCTGTCGCCCAGAAGGCAAGAATTGTCTCTCATGTCCTGGATGACAATACTAAGCATCATTCTTGGCCTTTAGTAGGTCTTGACTAATATTTACTGAACTAATGAATAAATAATGTCAGTTCTTTGAAGGTTATTAGCCTCATGCCCTGAATTCTTTTTTCTTCTCCACACTAAACCAGAGAACATGCAACTGTGGTTTTTACATACCTTCAACTCAGAATAAATCAAATTTTATAT
>NW_007745252.1:14018-15052 GCF_000696425.1 Galeopterus variegatus
GCTCTTTAGTTTGATATAATCCCATTTGTTTATTTTTCCTTTGGTTGCCCATGCTTTTGGAATCTTGTTCATGAAGTCTGTGTCCAGAACTATTTCCTGAAGTGTCTCTCCTACGTTTTCTTTAAGAAGTTTTATTGTTTCAGGGTGTATATTTAATTCTTTAATCCATTTTGAGTTGACTTTAGTGTATGGTGAAAGGTATGGGTCTAGTTTCATTCTCTGGCATATTGATATCCAGTTCTCCCAGCACCATTTGCTGAAGATGCAGTCTCTTCCCCAATGTATAGGCCTCGTGCATTTGTCAAAGATCAGATGGCTGTAGGTGTGTGGGTTGATTTCTGGATTCTCTATTCNTCTTTCATCCCTTGCAGTGGGATTTGCTTTGGATTATCTCTTGTTCTCTGGGTTTGCCTCTATTTTGGAGAACAATGGAATCAGGGAATTGAAAGTTTTTTTTTTTCGTTAAATTTTTATTTTGTCAATATACAATGTATATGATTATTATGGCCCATCTCCGACACCTCCCTCCCAGGGAGGAGGGAATTGAAGGTTTTGATAGTGTTTGTACTCAGCTGTTTGAATTCCATCCACATCTCTGCCAAATGGATTTCTGGCTTCCAAGTGAATTGTTCAGAGACTGTGAGCAAATGGGGTGATGGTTCAGAGTGCCCCAATTTGGGAGTCAAACCTACTTGGATCTGATTTCATACTCTGCCCTTTACTAGCTGTGAGTCCTTAGATAAATCACTTAACTTCCTGTGCCTCAGTTTCCTTATCTATAATGCAGGTTTAATAACACTTTGCATAAATTCTTGAGAATGAAATAGAATAAAGTTTGTATAGGGCTATCATTGAATGCCTGCCTTGTTCTCATCACAACAGTGAGTGCTTTGCATACATATTATCTCTAGTTGGTGGAATTAAATTGTCAGGTGGGTATTACCTATTTCTATGGTTGCCTTAACAGCATCAACTCTCACTGCACCCCACCTTCAATTTATTCTCCAAAATATGATTGTGGTAATCACTCTAAA
>NW_007745253.1:0-709 GCF_000696425.1 Galeopterus variegatus
TGATGTTTTGATTAGTATAGCTTAGCAATATACTTTGAATTCAGGAAGGGTGATGCTTTCAGATTTTTTTTTTTCTTTCTTAAAATTTATTGGGCTATTAGTGATTTTTTTTGTGGTTACATATAAATTATACAAATATTTTCATTTTCTATGTCTGTAAAGAATGTCCTAGCAATTTTTTTCTCCTTTTTTATCTTTTTTCTTTATTTATTTTTTAATTTGACAGGAATTGAAATGAATCTGTAGAACATTTTGGGTAATATGAACATTTTAACAATACTAAGTCTTCTAACCCGTGAACATGAAATATTTCTCAATTTATGTATGTCTTTAATTTCTTTTATCAATGTTTTATAGTTTCAGTACTCAAATCTTTCACCTTCTTAAGTTTATCCCTAAGTACTTTATTCTTCGTGGTGCTATGAGATCATTTTTATAATTTCCTTTTCAGATAGTCAATTGTTAATGTATAGAAATGCAACCAATTTTTAATGCTGATTTTGCATACTGCAACTTTTGAAGACATTCATATCACTTTTAGCAGTTTTTTTTTTCCCCCTTTAGGGAGTCTTTAAGATTTCTATATATAAGATTATACTGTCTGAAGAGACAAATTTATTTTTTTCTAAGTTTTTTCTGCCTATTTAATCTGGATAGGGCTTTCAGAAGTGTTGAACAGAAGTGGTGAGAGTGGGTATCCTAATCTTGT
>NW_007745253.1:2826-13509 GCF_000696425.1 Galeopterus variegatus
AGAATGATAACTGTCTTCTATGGATTTTAAACCTGTAACCTTGACTATGCTAGTGTTATACTCACTCAGAAGAATTTAGCAAGAAATTTCAGCTTCCATGAATAGAAGTCTTGTAAGAAATTATCAAAAATTAAGGCTGAAATTTCTATTTTAAAACAAGAGGTAGCAGTTAGACTGAATCAGCAATAGGAATCTTGTCCTTACTTAATTCAGCACAGTTATTCAAAAATCATTTATTAAGCACCAAAGATACTTCTAATACTTGGTGACCATAATGACCAGGGAAAGTTACCCTAAACTCAGGTACAAAGATATCAAAGAGCTTAAGTGAAAGATGTAAGCAGTTACATAGTTTCAGATTCTAAAATGGATAAGTTCAGGGAGCTTGAAAATCACTTGAAGTTGAATCTCTACCTATGAAATTATTAAAAAGCTCATCAAGGTGAGTATCTTGAGATTTACAATGGCTCCACAGTAAATAGACCACATGGATGGTTTTAACTTTTAAATTTACATGTTGAAAAAGGGTGCAGGGACATATAACTGAGCACAAATATAAAAGGAGCATGAGACTGTGAGAACAGTGCCAGAAAGCTTGAAATGAGTTGAGGTCTGTGAACAAACTACATAAGGAAAATAAAACAGTAAGTCACAGTTATATTCAGAGCAGGAACAAAGAGTTTACCTGTAGAGTGTCTGGCAAGATTTTATTAATTGAACAAGTGACACAAAATGGGATTCTGAAAATTCTGTTTTACCTCCATATTCCCTGACTAGAAGAATAAATTTTAGCCTAGAGAGGTGGAATAAATATTGATAAAAGCAATTGAGCCTCAATATATGTAAAGAAATGATAAGATAGCATTTAGCTCTCTAAATGATTTCAAGTCTCCGGGCCTAAGAAGATTACATATCAGAGTGTAGTAAAATTTTTTAGATGAGATAGTGAACTGTATGAATGGAAATTTCTTATCTTCCTGACACTGGAGAAAATAGGAGATGCGACCAGGAATCCAGAGTTAGAAACTTTAACACTGATTTTCAAAATGTGAGCAGAAGATTGTGTCTTGAAAGAATCTATTGTAGTAACTTGTGTGTGTTCTCACTATTCTAATCCAGTAGCCAAATCATTAATACATCCTTGCCTCTGGGATGGTTGTAAGTGGAAAGGAGAAAGCTTAAGATCAATGGCTCCTTCAGTCCTTTGTGAAAATTACATTCCTTAAAGAGAGGATGTTAGGTTGAAGACACCATCTGTGTTCACCAAATGTTCTTCTACAATTCCTAGCCTCCCTGGCATTTGATTTTTAACCACGTGACTAGTTCAGGCTAAGGAATTATGAGTGGGAGCAATGTATTTTCCTTCTAGAGAAAGGCAGTTAAAACCCAACATTCTTCACCTAATTCTCTCTTCTGCCTACCACAGGTTGAGATGGTGGGATCATAACATGGAAGGAGCCTGTTTCCCTGAATCACTGGAGAGAGGCCAGCCTTTGACAACACACATCAGACTTTAGGTAGACAAAATATAGACCTTTGCTGTGTTAAGCTGCTCATATTTCATGGTATCTTAGCGTAGCTAGCATTAATTTCCCTGCTGTCATGTAGTTACTCATATAACTAAAAAATATAGAGAAAGATAAAGCCTTAGACATTAGTAGAGTAGAACCTTAATTTCATTTATTGGAAAATTTGTCAATTGTACGTTTTGGCTTCATCTTTGGGCTGGCTTCCTTCATGGTAGAAATCAGCTATACACAGATCCAGGCCTCACATCACACATCTTATCTTGCAGAACAAGAGAAAGTGACTCCTTTTTCCTCAACCTAACATTCTACTCTTTACTCTGATTGGGCTGTTTGCGAACCAATCACTGTCATAGATAGTTAAGTTATACCGATTGTCTTTAATCAATCAGGATCTGTGCCTGGAGATAATTATAGATCAATTATTCCCAGCCTCATAGTTGCTACAGGTCAGGGGAAAATTGGAATGAATCCTGGAGTAAGACAGCCATAAAATATACTAAAAAACTCTATAGTATCCCTTAGGTCTTCACTCTGGTTCAAAACATTCATAATGATTCAATAGCATATTTAGTGGAGTCAAAAAGCTTATAAAGAAAGGCGATATGTTGAATACCACAATCAAGTTCAAAATGTTAATGATAAATTGGAATAATAGTTCAAACCTAATGATTTAAATGTTTATTGAATAGAAATTTTTTTAAATTTAAGATAAAAGTAAGAATCTAAACTTGGATTTAAAAGGACTAATTGTATAAATACAGGACATGGTAGATAATGATTGGTATTACTCCCTATAAGAGGAGCTACACAGGCTGTTATAATTAACAGCAAACACAATCGGTAATGTAATGAGACCATCAAACATAATGGAACAGGGATAAATTGCATAAATGGACATAGAAAATTTACAATAACAGAGTAAAAACATCACGTTTTTTTCAATACAGGTTGAGACCACTCTTGGAACCCATGTAAATTTGCGGGAATCACAATTTAAGAGGAATATTGAAAAGTCAGGATCTTTCTGGGGAAGAATGAACAAATTAACTAAGAATCTCAAAGCTACAGCAATCTCAGAGTAGTTGAAGAAACTGTGGATACTCAGCATGAAAAGATGGGCTTAAGAAGAACTAGTTAACTGTCTTCTGACTTCTGAAGTGCTGTAATATCGAAGAATACACAACTTGTTCAGAGAGAATCACCAGAACAAAAGGGTTGAAATATAAAAAACTAATTTCAGCATGGTATAAGGAAGGTTTTTACAATAATCATACATACGCAAAAATGAAAGAGGTTGCCTTAGGCCAGAATGCTTTCTCACCACAGAGTGAGTTCAAGCAGAAGTACAGCTTTAACTTGTCAGAGGTGATATAGAACAGATACAAGCATGAGATAATAGCGGAACAAGACAATTATTATAATGTCTTTAATGCCAGTGCTACTAGAATATTGTGAAGTAGGCTAGATTTCACTACTCTGTAGTAGTCTATTTTAATGTTTAATTCCCTAAAGATGCTACAATTCTACCACAGAGCTTCAGATAAATGAAAGAAAATGTCATCTTGAATAATCTCTACCTTTCTAGTTCACAAAAGATTTCATAAATTTTATGATTCCTAAGGATACAGAGAACATGCAATGTTACCACAAAAGTGATTTCACATGTTATTGGCTCATATGTCATAATCTGTTTAACCGCAATGACAGCATTGGGTAACATATAGTGTTTCTAAAAGACCCTATCTATATCATTGTTTTAAGGATAGAGGGTCTCTACAATCATTCACTCTGTGACTCAGGAAGATAAAACCAAGCCAGGAGAGGAGTAGATCATCTCTATTTTAGCAGAGCATTCACTTTGCAAAGTCACAAGCTCCTCTCTGATTTTTCTAGCTATGACCAAACAATTTGAAATGGATTTTCTATAGCACTTAGCCTCAAAAAAAAAAAAAAAAAAAAAAGAAAAAAATAATTTGCATTGAGATATATTTAGAATCAAACTGTCAAGTACATTACTTTCCAAATTCCTCAAAAATGAATGCTGATTCTATTTTTTAAGTCAACCCAACTTTCTGGTGAATTACATTATTAAATATTTATGTTTAGTCATTTTTCAACACTGTTTTTATAAAAGTAGGGAAAAAATCATACATTTAATGTCTTATTAACAGGGACATTTGTAACTTTCATGTTCATTTAGGTAACATCTACATAGCTTTTCTTTTTAAAATTTGTATTATTATTCATCAGTGCAAGAATAAAAACATGTTACTTACACTACCTAAGGCCCAGGCCTAGGATATCTGACTTCTGGCTCCTTAGCATCTCCCTGCGTCTGGGTGGATGGGTTATGAACTTAGTGCCTCAAGGCCAATTCAGTTATGTAAAGGAAAGAAGTGGGCTCATACTGGGTAAGACCTTCCCCAATCTGGGGGTGCTATTGTCTTGTCTAAAGAGAAAGCTACTACCCAACTCAAGCTGATTGTTTCCGTATTGGAATTAAGATTTTTCCCTCAAAGAAGTAAACACATCAATTTTTATGTAAACTTTTTCAATTTTGAAATGTTAGAATCTACATCAAAATTTTGAGAACACTATACAGAACAATATTATGAGAACTAAGCAAAACAAACGCACAGCTGAAGAAAACCTACCTACAGCCCGCAAGCACATGGTTTGCACCTCTGGTCTAGAGGACACATAGAACGTTGGGAAGAGGGAATAACAATATTTAATCTAGGACTCCCTCTTCACATTCTCACCACATTTTAGGCTTTAATTCTTCAAGTACTACCTCTTTTCCTTCCTTCCCACCTCACGTCAACATGTCTTTCTTCCATGAGGAAAAGTAAGGAAAACTTCAGGAACATAGTGACAAACACAATAGAACTGAACTATTTAGGTAAGCATTAGAGTCCACTATTACTCCTTCTTTAAGGATAACTCATAACTGTTTCTAGGTGTACTGGAATTAACCTTAATTGTGTGCCATAATTTCAGTTTATAAGCACAGTAGATCAGAAAACGTTTCAATATGAATAAAACCATTTTTTTAGACCTTAACTTGTATATTGATACATGAATCTTCTACATTCAGGGTTCGTTATTCAAAATGTTGTTGACGAACATTAAACATAAGAAGTAATAAGTTAGGCAAAACCAAAAGGCTTGGTCCAGTCTGATAAGGATGCATTCACCTTGTCTTCTAACTCAATTACACAAGCATCATAAGAAATATGGGAAAACAAGGAACAAATCCTGGCTGTCTCTCTAATTACTTACTTAGGAAGGCAGGCCTGAAGGTTTGATGGTTAATGAAACCACCAGGAGAAAGAATTGATAGGAAAAGGCCAATGCCTCAGGCTTGCTGTCTTTTCTTCTATTAGGCAAAGAAAAGGCCCTGATTTTAATGCTTGCTAAGCCACAGTTACTTTCTTTCCTGTCGAATATAAAACTTACAGTTAGCCCTAATTTTAACATTCCACATATGGAGACTGAACAGTTGCATAAAAGAGACCTAATATTGTAAAACATGTTAAAAAATAAATTAATGAAGTACACAGCAAAGACTAAAGGAATTTAGAAAAAGAAACAACCTTATTAGCTAGAACAATCAAAGAAAGCCTTTTACATGAGAGACAACTCAAACTAGAATATGAAGGAAAGTGCTCTTGTGGCATAACAAAGAGAGCACCACTTTAGATTCAGAAAATTGAATGCATTTTGCATTTTTGTTGGGAGACCCATTTTATAGGAGTGGAGAGATTTGTGAAGAGATATCATAAAAGCTGAGGCTGAAATGATGGGCCAGGGTCAGTATGAAAGTTTAGGATGCTGAATTTCAGGCTAAGAAGTTCAAACTTTGCTTAGGCTTTAGAGTTGGCCACCAGGATTATATGTGAGGAATTGGAAACAACTGTATAATTAAATTCAAATTTTCAGAAAATATGTGGTGAGCCACTTATTAGAGAGACAGAATTTGGAATTTCTTTTCCAAACTCATTTGGCAAAAGCACAAATCAATTGACCTTTAATGCAGACTGAAGGTCCATCTGTTCAGGCTGGCCTACCCAAAGGGCATACTGAATACCACTGCTCCTTGGTGAATCTGTGCCTTTTGAATTGTTCTTTTAAGAAATCATGTATTTGCAATTATAAACTGCTCTAAGGCAGTGTAAAAGGCATCTTTTATATGAAAAATAATTATGAATATTCACATATATAATCCACTTAACATTTTTAATTAAACTCCATTTAACACACCAGGTACCTTATTTTTCAATGTACTTCTTAAACTCACAAAGGAAAGAAAAAAGTATTGTACTAATCTGACAACTTTGGGGAGGAAAATAATACACCCAAAAGCATAAAATGAAGATTAAATTTTAAATGTAAGAATTACTATTCCTTGTCTTTCTGAAACAATATTCTTTATTAAATTATAAGTTTAGCCCAAAATTTATGCACATACATGCACACACACACACACACAGAAAATTGAGCTGAACAACTTTTCTTGATGAGAAGGTGATATTCAACACAATATACAGTTGGGGCTATAAAAAATAGAATTGACATATTTTCATGCAATGATGAAGAAGAGAAGAAAGCAAGCATCTTTCTACCCATGCATATGCAGAATTTCCCTTTTATGGGGAGTACTAGGCCAGAACTGATGCTTTCATTTTTTTTTTCAGGCAGAGACGATTGTTCTGATTTCGACAGAAGAGATTCTCCTTCAAATCTGTGACACATATCAAGCTATATATATCTTATTTTTGCAAGCAAGGCCTTGTGAATTTGCATACATACAATCTGTTTATAAGTGTCTCTGTTTGTTTGAGGTTATTCCACAGATGAATTTAAGATATTGGTATCTCTTGTGTCTTCAGTTCTTAGAGAATCACCTCTAAGAAATATCATTAAACCTTTAGAGATTCTGTCATCTGTATGTTACCAGCCATCTGTTTGTCACACCAAGCTTGCACATTAAACACTCCTACATTTTAGGGCTAAATCTTGATCAAGTTCTAAAATTCATCATATACTGAACTTCTGGAAGATCAGAAATCAGACATGGAGACAAAGAGAGTTCCAGGCCAGTTTCTCTTGCTTCTAGACTAAGGATGTTTCTCAGATAAATTTCCCATTCAGCTCCTGGGAAGTAAATTCCAAAACCATTATTAATAGAAGTCTTTCATTTCCATTTACTATTTTCTTTCATCAGACTGAAACATTATGATCTGACAATTAGGGAATCCTAATTTATATATAATCTGACAGACCTTGGGAAAGTAACTTGACCTTCTGAGTTTCAGGTAACATAAATAAGGATTATAGGAGTACATTCTCTTGATTCAAAGGGTGTTGTAAGATTTAAATAAACTATTGTATATAGAACACTTACTGCAATGTCTGGCATGGAGTAGGGACATATTATTAAAAATAAAGAAATAAGTTATAAAGCAACATCCCAAAATATTATAGAATATGCAAGTCTTTAGAATGAAGTTACTTAATGTAATAGGATAGAAGTTGAACAGCGTTGAAAGGAATAGTCCCCAAGCAGCTCGTGTGGCAATTTAAGAAAATCTGAGCCAGATCCACCCTCTTTCAGAAGGAAAACTCCACCAAATGTAAGGCGAAAGGTATATACTGAGCAATTACTTAATACATAGGCTTGTGTCTTAGTCCACTTGTGTACTATAACAAAATACCATAGACTGAATAATTTATAAAGAATCAAAATTTATTTTCTCAGAGTTCTGGAAGCTGGAAAGTCCAAGACCAAGGTGTGGCATTTGGTGTCTTGTGAGGACCTTCATGAAACACCTTCACGTGGAAGATGGGAGAAAGGCAAGAGAACTGGACACTGTGTGAAGCCTCTTGTATAAGGGTGTTAATCTCATTCACTAGGGGAGGAGCCTTCATGACCTAATCACCTCTTAAAGGCCTCATCTCCTAACACAATCACATTAGCAACACCTGAATTTTGGAGGGGATACATTCAAACCATATCAGCTTGTATGATAAAATTGTCAGCAATACCTCCTTTCCTGCAAAACATTTATAACTTATCTTGATATGTACACATAAAATTGAACAGCAAATGGCAAGGAATGGAGAGAATATTCTAGAGAAATGGGAGAAAAAAAGACAAACTTGCAACAGAAATAAAGGAAAACATACTATGGGAACACTGAATAAACCAGTACCATTCAAAGTCTGTCAAGGTTGAGGCTAGGTATGCCCAAGGAGTTTGAATATAAAGAGTCTGAATTTTATACTGTGAGAAATAGAGCACTACTAAATATCCAAAGCTGAACAGTGATGTACTCAATATGACTTTTAGGAAGATTGATCTGGCAGTGGTGCTTAGAATGCAATGAAGTGGGGAAAGCCTAAAGACATGAAAATTAAATGGAAAACTAGTGCATTAGTCCAATAAAGATATAATAAGGGATTAAAAAAGGATGGCATCCATCAGAATAAAAAAATGGAATATTTCAGAAGGATTATTTTAAAAAATCAATAATCTTAATAAACTGATTAGATATGAAGGGAAAGAAAGAAATTAAAGGTGACTATTACTGTCTTAAAGTGCTGTCTTAGGCAGGTTGTCATAACAAAGTACTATAGATTGGTTGGCTTATAAATCACTGAAATTTATTTCTCACAGTTCTGGAGGATGGAAGTCCTCCAGAGATCTGGATGTCAACACGGTTAGGTTCTGGTGAGGGCTCTCTCCAGGTTGCAGACTGCTGATTTCTCCTTGTATCCTCATGTGGCAGAAAGTGCTAGAGAGCTGGCTCTTTTTTAAGGGCAAAAATTTCATTCATAAGGGCTTCACCCGCCATAACCAATTACCTCTCAAGTGCCACACCTCCAAGTACTATCATATTGAGGATTCAGATTCCAACATATAAATTCTGAAGGAACACATTCAGTCCATTGTATTCTGTCCCTGGCCCCCCAAATCCATATTCTTCTCACATGCAAAATACATTCATTCCATCCTAACATATGAACAAGTCAACTCAGACATGATTTTTTTTTCTGGAAATTATTAGTAAGAACTAGCTTTTATCCAGTACTTACCATGTGCCAGATACTCTTCTAAGATACACATATACTAACTCATTTAGTCCTCATAGTAATGCTATGAGTTAGATATCATGATTATACCATTTCTAGGCTAGAAAGCCTCTAGCAGAAAGAAATTAAGTGATATAACTAAAACCACAAATCTAGTAAGTGGCAATGCCAGGTTTGGACCGAGGTGGTCTGGCACCAAGACATATGCCTTTAGCTTCTACACATACTGCCCCTTGTCATTTCTACAGGAACAACAATGCATCAATATTATCATGTGTAAAACTCACATACAAATAATTCCTTCTAAGGTTGTTACAACATTTAAACAGTACTTCTTCCTTTCAGGATTCAGCTTTAATACTCAGAATAAAAAGCCATAACACATGAAATAAGATCAGTCAGAAATTACATTTTATCCTTATTCTTTTCTTGTAATCTTGTCAATGCCAAAGCGATGAAAAGCTGCCAAATATTGTAATTAGAAATGGTGGTCTAGAACTGACAGCATAATTATAGGAATTTGGACATGTTAGATTTCATGAGTGATCTGAAATAGAAGACTTTCATGTAAAGACTTTTAATTTTTCCATATTTTACACCACAGTGTTGACTTTTGTGATTTTTTGTTTCCAGAAATAATTAGAAGGTCAAAATTAGTGAGTTATCAGAACCTACTAGTAAAAAGGCAGTGCTCCTGGCTGCACAGTGCAGTCGTAGCCCCCAGGATTCTGACATGAAGTGATTAAAGAATAATTTTCTTGGATCTGTTACAACCCTGTGGGTGGATGAGGGAGTAGTGTTTGATTTTACTATAATGCTGAGGCCTGATGCCAAGGGGATCTGAATTCAACTTGTGCTCCAGGTTGTAACTGACATTTTCTACTTTAAAATGTTTTTTCTCTCACCTCTGAATAGAACAGCAATTATGTCTACAGAGCAAAGATGCAGGACAGAATACCCAAATTAAAGACAGAGAGTTGAAGTGGCACGTAGGAATAAAGCAGGCAACCAGTTTTGTTTTGTTTTTGTTTTTTGTACATTGGGAAACTACTGTGATGAAAATTTTAAACAATAGCATCTACTTAATTCTTACAACGTTTTACACACACACACACACACACACACACACCTATTTAACCCATATAATTTCCCTATGAGGTAGATACTAATATTATTTTCATTTTATAAATAAGGAAATTGAGACACAGAAACGTTAAGTAACTATGCAGAGTCATGTAGCTTGTAAGTGGTGGAGTCAGGATACAAATCCAGACAACTTGACTTCAAAGTAGACACTCTTAACCTCTACATATTACCAATTATTGGAGCAAAGGAGACTTTTCAGATATATTTGTGGAGCTTTCATAATGTACTCTTTGAACATTTGCAAATAAAAAGACTCAGGAATTTCCGCCTTCAATATTAAGGGCACTGAAGGAAGATATCCAGCCCAGGATATCATGAGACAAGATTTGAAAGACACAAGAAAACTGATTATCAGAATTGTGGGAATGCAAAAAGAGGAACCCAAACTGAACCAAAATCAGTACTGTCCCTTTAACCCCACTAATTTAGAATTCTGGTGAGACCTAAGTGGAAGTTTCCATTCCAGAATTTGAGGAAACACACTCTCAATGAATTATTTTTATGGTATTTCTGAATTCCTGAGTAAAAGAATTCTTGTAGGTATCTGAGATCCGGAGTATTTTAGTATCCTGTACAGAAACCTATGTTAGAATAACATAAATTGTTTGTCTATGTCTACTAAGGAATAACAGATAAATGAGTTAAGAATGTGATTTTATTCTAGCTGTGGAACACCGTGGAACACTAATGTTTGTGTATTTTTATTGCATATGAATAGAAATTGGACAGTGTTTCATGTAGAAACCAGTTACTATTTTTGGACATATTGGGACCAAGCCCACGTAACAAGAGTCTAGATGACAACAACATTTCAAACAGGAAATTTATTATTTGAGAGATTGGATGTAATTAATGTCATCTTGGGTAAAAATTGAAATTTGTCTTTGGAATTGACTTTCTTTTGTACTAAGAA
>NW_007745253.1:14423-15050 GCF_000696425.1 Galeopterus variegatus
ATGTCATCTTGGGTAAAAATTGAAATTTGTCTTTGGAATTGACTTTCTTTTGTACTAAGAAGGGCTACTTGTGGGATTATTTTAGTCTGTTCCTGCTGCTATAACAAAATACCTGAGACTGGGTAATTTATAAAGAAAAAAAAATGTATTTCTCACACTTATGGAGACTGGGACATCCAAAATCAAGGTTCAGTGTCTGGTGAGGGCCAGCTGTCTGCTTTCAAGATGGCACCCTGAATACTACTTCCTCCTGAGGAGATAAAGGCTGTGACCTCACATGATGAAAGAGAGAAAGGGTAAAAGGGACTAGCTAGTTCCCTCGAGCCCTTTTATAAGGGCACTAATCCATTCATGACGGCAGAATCCTTGTGACTTAATCATCCTCTAAAGGCCCCATCTCTTAATACTACCACACTGGTGATTAAGTTTCTCCGTACGAATTTTGGAGGGACACATACATTCAAACCATAGTAGGAGTCCCATGAATTTTGGAGTCACTTCAATAGGAAGTTACATTAAAGCTTAGTAATGCTTCACAAAAGCTAAACTACAAAAGAGAGAGAAAAACAATCTTTAGTTCTTGGTATTTGTTTGTCTTTTTCCCAAGACCAGATTGCTGATTAATCA
>NW_007745254.1:0-389 GCF_000696425.1 Galeopterus variegatus
TTTTGATGTTTTGCTGTCAATAAGCAGTAAAGCATTATTGATTATATATATAGTATTTACTCCAACATTACAGTATTTGAATTTTAAGGACTGCCAGTGGTCCATGAGATGCTATATAAGAAAAGCAATTAAATGTGTGTGCATATATGTGTGTAGGGGGGAGTGGTATATTTACTTCTTGTGCTTTAAGTCCAGTAGAAAATCCTAACTCAGGGCTGGCCCGTGGCTCACTTGGGAGAGTGTGGTGCTAATAACACCAAGGTCATGGGTTTGGATCCCTATATAGGGATGGGCGGTTAGTTCACTTGGGAGAATGTGGTACTGACAACAACAGGTCAAGGGTGAAGATCCCCTTAACAGTCATCTTTTTTTTTTTTTTTTTTTTTGCC
>NW_007745254.1:2216-6307 GCF_000696425.1 Galeopterus variegatus
CCCTAATCTCTAGAGTTCTAGATCTCTAGAGATCTCTCTAATATTTTGTATTCACTGACCAACTTTCCTCTTCCCCCCCTTCCCCTTCACCCCACCAGTCACTAGTAACCACTATTCTTCTCTCTACTTCTATGAAATTAATATTTTTAGCCTCTACGTATGAGTGAGAATATGTGGTATTTATCTCTCTGTGCCTGGCTTATTTCACTTAACATAATTTTCTCCAAGATCATCCATGTTGCTGCAAATGGCAGAATTTTATTCTTTTTTATGGCTCAGTAGTATTCCATTGTGTATATATATCCATTTTCTTTATCCTGTCATCTATGGAAAGACATTTAGGTTGGCTCCAACTCTCAGCCATTGTGAATAGAGCTGCAATGAATATGGAAGTGCAGGTAGATTGCTGGATTATATGGAAATTCTCTCTGTAGCTGTTTGAGAAATCTCCATACTGGTTTCCATAGTGACTATACTAACTTACATTCCCACCAACCCAACAATGTATAAGAGTTCCCCTTTCTATGCATTCTCACAAGCATTTGTTATTTTCTGTCTGTTTGATAATAGCTATTCTAACTGGGATGTGATGACATCTCATTGTAGTTTTGATTTGCATTTCTCTGATGATTAGTGATGTTGAGCATTTTTTTCATATGCCTGTTGTCTATTTGTATGTCTTCTTTCAAAAAAAATCTATTCCATTCCTTTGCCCATTTTTTAATATAATTATCTTTTTTTCAACCTTTGAGTTGAATTCTTTGTATATTCTGAATATTAATCCTTTGTCTGATGCATAGTTTGCAAATATGTTCCCCCACTTTGCAGGTTATCTTTTCATTCTGTTGATTGTTTCCTTTGCTGTGCATAAGCTTTTTAGCTTGATATAACCCCATTTGTTAATTTTTGCTTTTGTTCCCTATGCTTCTGAAGTATAATTCAAAAAGTCTTTGCCCAGATCTATGTTTTGAACTGTTTCCCCTAGGTTTTCTTCTAGAAGTTTTATAGTTTTGGGCATTACATTTAAGTCTTTAATAAATCTTTAGTTGATTTGGGTATATGGAGAGAAATAGGGGTCTAGTTTCATTCTTCTGCCAGTTTTTCCAGCACCATTCATTGTAGAGACTGTCCTTCCCCAATATATGTTCTTGGATCCTTTTTCAAAAAACCGTTGGCTGTAGGTATATGTATTCTTTTCTGAATCCTCTATTCTGTTCCATTGTTCTATGTATCTATATCTGTGCCACTACCATGTTGTTTTGATTACTACCTCTATGTAGTATATTTTGAAGTCAAGGAGTGTGATATCCTCTGCTTTGTTCTTTTTTCTCAGGATTGCTTTGGCTATTTGAGCTTCTTTTTACATGTAAATTTTTGAATTATTTTTTCTATTTTGGTAAAGTATGTCATTTGTAGTTTGCTGAGGATTGCATTGAATCTATAGATTGCTTTGGGTAGTATGGTCATTTTGATGATATTGATTCTTCCAATCAATGAACGTGGGATGTATTTCAAATTTTTACATCATCTTTAATTTCTTTAATCAGTGCTTATAGTTTTCATTGTAGAGATCTTTCACCTCTTTGCTTAAATTTATTCCTAGGTATATTTTGTTGTTGTTGTTGTTGCTATTGTAAATAGGATAATCTTCTTGATTTCTTTTTCTGCTAGTTTGTTTTTGGGGCATAGAAATGCTACTGAGTTTTGTATGTTGATTTTTATCTTGCAATTTTACTGAATTTGTTTATTAGGTCCAAGAGTTCTTTGGTAGAGTCTTTAGGTTTCTCTATATATAAAATCATGTCATTTGCAAACAGGGACAATTTGACTTTCTCCTTTCCAGTTTGGATGACCTTTGTATCTTTCTGTTGCCTAATTGCTCTGGCTAGGACTTCCAGTACTCTGTTGAATAGAAGTGGTGAGAGTGGGTATCCTTCTATTGTTCTAGTTCTTAGGGAGAAAGCTTTCAACTTTTCCCTGTTCAGTATAATGTTAGCTGTGAGTTTGTCATATGTAGCCTTTATTATATTAAGATATTTTCCTTCTGTACCTAATTTGTTGAGAGTCTTTATCATGAAAACATGTTGAATATTACCAAATGCTTTTTGTGCATCTATTGAGATGATCATATGGTTTTTTCTCTCATTCTGTTGATGTTATGTATTATGTTTATTAATTTGCATACATTGAACTGCTCTTGCATCCCTGGGATAAATCCCACTTGATCGTGTTCTATGATCTTTTTCATGTGCTGTATGATTCTGTTTGCTAGTGTTTTAGTGAAGATTTTTTGCATCTGTGTCATTAGGGATATTGGCCTGTAGTTTTATGTTTTTGTTGTCGTTGTTGTTGTGTCCTTGCCTGGTTTTGATATCAGAGTAATGCTGGCCTTATAGTATGTGTTTGGAAGAATTCCATCCACTTCAATTTTTATGAAATAATTTAAGAAGTATTGGCATTAGTTCTTTAAATGTTTGGTAGAATTCATTAGTAAAGCCTTCTGTTTATGGGCTTTTCTTTGTTTGGAGACTTTTTATTACTGATTCTATCTCATTACTTGTTTGTTGTTGTTGTCGTTGTTGTTGTCGTTGTCGTTGTTGTTGTTGTTTTAAAAAGATGACCGGTAAGGGGATCTTAACCCTTTACTTGGTGTTGTCAGCCCCACACTCTCCCAAGTGAGTGAACTGGCCATCCCTATATAGGGATCCGAACCCTTGGCCTTGGTGTTATCAGCACCACACTCTCCCAAGTGAGCCACGGGCCAGCCCTCTATCTCATTACTTGTTATTGGTCTATTTAGGTTTTCTATTTCTTCTTGTTTCAGTCTTGGTAGGGCATTTGTGTCCAGGAATTCATCTATTTACTCTAGGTTTTAATGTTTATGGGTGTATAGTTGCTCATAATATTTTCTGACAAACCTTTGGATTTTGGTCATATCTGCTGTAAGGTCTCCATTTGAATTTCTAATTTTATTTATTTGGGTCTTTTCTCTTTTTTTATTGGTTAGTGTGGCTGTTTTGTCGATTTTGTTTATCTTTTCAAAGAACCAGCTTTTTATTTATTTGATTTTTTGTATTGTATTTTTAGTCTCAATTTCATTTATTTCTGCTCTGATGTTTATTCTTTTCTTCTACTTATTTTGCATTTAGTTTGTTCCTGCTTTTCTAGTTCCTTGAGGTAAATTGTTAGGCTGTATAATTGAAATCTTTCTTTTTTGCTTTTTTTTTTGATGTAGGCGTTTATTGTTATAAACTTTCCTCTTAATACTGCCTTAGCTATATCCCATAGGTTTTGATATGTTATATTTCTGTCTTCATTAGTTCCAAGAATTTTTAAAATTTCTTTCTTAATCTGTTCTTTGACCCATTGGTCATTCAAGAGCATGTGTTTAATGTCCCTGAATTTGTGTAGTTTCACAAGTTCCTCCTGTTATTGATATCTAGTTTTATTTCATTATGTTCAGAAAAAAATACTTGATATGATTTTAATTTTTTTGAACCTGCTGAGTCTTATTTTTTGACCTAACATATGGTCAGTCCTAAAGAATGTTCCATGTGCTGATGAAGATAATGTGTATTCTCTAGCTGTTGGATGAAATTCTCTGTATGTTAGATCCATCTGGTCTATGGTGCCATTTAAATTTGATGTTTCCTTGTTGATTTTCTTAATGATCTGTCCAATGCTGAGAGTTGGCTGTTAAAGTCCGCAACTATTACTGTGTTGGTATCTATGTCTCCCTTTAGATCTGATAATATTTGCTTTATATATCTAGGTTCTCCAGTGCTGGGTGCACATATATTTATAATTGTTACACCCTCTTGCCATATTGATCCCTTTATCATTATATAATGTCCTTCTTTATATCTTAGTACAGATTTTGTTTTAAGGTTTGTTTTATCTGACATAAGTATAGCTACTCCTGCTTCCTTTTGTTTTGCATTTGCATGAATACCTTTTTCCATCCCTTCAATTTCAGTCTGTTTGTCTCTGAAGGCAAGATGTGTTTCTTGTAGGCCATATATGGATGTCATTTTTTTATCCATTCAGTTTATGTCTTTTTTTTTTTTTTTTTTTTTTTTTTTTTTTTTTTT
>NW_007745254.1:6721-15048 GCF_000696425.1 Galeopterus variegatus
TTTTTTTTTTTTTTTTTTTTTTTTTTTTTTTTTTTTTTACTTTTTTGGCAGCTGACCAGGACAGGACAGGGATCAAACCCTAAATCTTGGTGTTATCAGCACCACACTCTATCTAACCAACTGAGCTAAATGGCCTGCCCCAGTCTATGTCTTTTAATTGGAGCATTTAATCCATTTATATTCAAGGTTATTATTGATATGTGAGGTCTTATTACTGTCATTTTGTTGGTTATTTTCCAATTATTTTGTGTATCCTTTGTTCCTTTCCTTCTCTCTTGTGTTTATCTTTGTAGTTTGGTGTTTTCTGTATTGATAAGCTTTGATTCCTTCCACTTTCTAATTTGTATATCTACTCTACCAGTAAGTTTTACATTTGGGGGGTGTTCATAATGATTGTTATTGTTCTTTCTCTTCTAGAAGTAGAATTTCTCCAAGTGTTTCTTGTAAGGCTGGTCTGCTGGTGATGAATTCCCATCATTTTTCCATGTCTGAGAAAGGCTTTATTTCTCCTTCATTTCTGAAGAATAGCTTTGCTGGGTATCATATTCTTGGCTGTCAGTTTTTCTTTTAACACTTTCAATATTTCATCCTATTGTCTCCTGGCCTTGTAGGGTTTCTGCTGAGAAGTCTGCTATTAGTCTAGGGTATTCCCTTATAAGTGACTTGACATTTTTCTCTTACTGTTTTTATTTTGTTGTTGTTGTTGTGTTTGTTTTGGTGGAGGTTTTGTTGTTTTGTTCTTTGTTTCTTTGTTTTTTGGTGGCTGGCTAGTACAGGATTCCAAATCCATGATCCTGGTGTTATCTTGCTATTTTTACAATTCTTTCTTTGTGTTTAACTATGGATAGTTTGACTATAATGTGTCTCGGAGATGACGTATTTGGGTTGACTCTATCTGGGGACCTATAAGCTTCCTGGATTTGGATATTCACATATTTCCCCAAATTAAGGAATTTTTCAGCTATTATTTCTTTAAATAGGTTTTCAATATCTTTTTTGTTTTCTTCTCCTTCTGAATTGCCCATAATTCGAATAACTGTTCACTTGGTAGTATCTCACAGACCTTGTAAATTCTGTTCATCATTTTATTCTTTGTTGTTGTTGTCTTCCTATGATATTTCAAAACTGCTGTCTTCAAGATCAGAAATTCTTCTTCTGCTTGATCTAGTCTGTTCTTGAGATTCTCAGATGTATTTTTTAATTTACTCAATAAGTCCACTTCCAAGATTTCTACTTTATTTGTTTTAATGATGTCTATCTCTTTGTTAAATTTCTCATTCAGATCATGAATTGTTTTCTGATTTTGTTGAACTGTTTGTCTGTATTCTTTTGTATCTCAATGAGTTTCCTTAAGATCATTAATTTGAATTCCTTTTCCAGCAATTCAGCAATTTCCAATTTCCAAGGATCAGTTACCAGAGTATTATTTTGTTTTTTTGGTGGTGTCATGTTACCTTGTTTTTTCATGTTTCATGTTTCCTTGTGTTGATATCTGTGCATCTGATGGAAAAGTCACCCTTTTAAGTTTTGTAGAGTGGCTTGGTGAGAGACTTTCAACTACAAATGCATCCTAGAGTGTTGATTGGGTAGAGTGCAAAGGCTTTGTTCAGAATGGATGTAGCAGTGTAGACTCTGTCATTTCTTCAGCTGTAATACACTTTCTCTGTGTCTGCAAGTGACTCAGTGACCTATGCATTAGAGGTTTGTGACAGTGGTGACACAACTTTGTAGGGAGAGGTATTGCTGGGTTTGTTCATAGGCTGGGGTATGCACATTCACCCTGTCAGTTAGTCGTCTCGGGATCTGGCTCACTGGGGATGCAGTTGCTGGATGCATTCTCAGTCTGGGGATGTGGGTGTATGGTGTGTCAGTGTCTCCAAGACTGGTTTGGCAGTGCTAAGGTTACCATGCTGCTTTTCTGACCAGGGGTCAGCCCACCAAAGGCACTTCAGCCAAGCTGTTTCTCACTCTGATGTATGTGCATGTAATGGTTCAAAGATCAGGTGAGGCTTTCAGAGGCCTGATGGCTTAGCTGTTTCTCTGAGCCAAGGATGTGGGTGTGCTTTGGTTCAGTTAGCTGAATGTGGGTCTGCCAGTGGTCCTTCTGCTGTGCCAGTTGTGAGGCTGTGCTTTCCTCTTCAGTTCAGGAGCTGGACTGCCAAGGGCAGAGCTACTAAGCCTCTTGTCAGGAAGTGGGTGAGGCAACTAGGTAGGCCTATGGTGAGGGGGCCTGGCCAATCACTTTCCAGTTGGTGGGCAGGGCTGCTAGGCAGGTTGCATAAAGTGGCTTGTCCAGCTGCTTCTGGGTGGTGGGCAGGGCTGCTAGGCAGGCCTGCAGTGAAGTGACCTATCTAGATGCTTCTGGGTTGTGGGTGGGGCCAGTGGGCAAGCCTACAGTGAAGTGGCCTGTCTGCCAACTTCTGGGCAGTGGGCAGGGCCACTAGTCAGGCCTGCAGTGAGAGGGCCAGTGCAGCCACTTCTTTGACTATTAGCCAGGCTGCTAGGCAAGACTGTTTAGGACAGAGATGCCTGGCCACTTTTCTGGGAGGGGTGGATACACTTTATTTCCACCAGCCTGAGAGCATATTCTTTCGGGTAGAAACCCCTGAGATGTTATTCCTGGTTGGGGGCTCAAGCACACACAACTCAGTCAGCTGGTATGGCTGGGAGGTAGGGTGAGGAACAGAGATTGCTCCATCTGAGGAGTGTCTGCTTGTCTGATCACTGGCTGGGGACATGGGGGTACATCAGCTCAGTAGGACTAGGGTTGGCTTCCCAGATTGCAGAACTAGAGTCACAAACACTGTGAGCTCAGACTTCAAGCCACCAGGATAAGGGCATTATAGTCTCTCATGTGAGTGTGCTGGGACAAGGCTAGGGAAGCACTGTGGCTACTGACCCCACTCAGGGCAGTGTGTGTTCCCAGCAACAGCTCTGGTTTCAAGATATAACCATCCCACAGTGGCTTGGGTCATAAGGGTGGGATGTGGGAAGTGCACAGTTTCTGCTCATGTTATAGAGTGATGAAGTGTTATATTCTAGGCTGCTCCCTGCAGTTTACTCTGGGTTCGTCCTGCCAAAGGATTTGTGGACCTTTGTGGTGAGGATGGGGGTTGGTGTTGGTCCTCTGCCTAACTTTCAGTACAAGGAAAAATTCTTCCTGCACCAATCACTGTGTTGGAGATGTGGTGGCTGAGGCCACATGCCTCTCACTCCTCTCTATGCCATCATCCTCAATTTAAAAGAATTTAGAAGGAAAAAAATAACCTATAGCTCTCATTTCAAAAAGGAAGGCTAACCCAACAAAGCTTAAGAAAAGTAAGTTTTAAGTTTGCTTATATTAAGTTTGGGCTAAGGTTTAAATTTTAAAGGCACCTTTGGCCTGAGCTTGGTTAATTTGGTATGATGTAATTCACAAAAAAATTGAGTTATTCATTAGTACTAACTACATAACCATCCCTATATACACTATCAGTTCATGTGTCTTCTTTGCATACAAATGTTAATTAAAAAATACACTCACGATCCAATCAATACTTTACTATGCAGTCATTGGTTTCCACTTTGTATCTATTGCTTCACCCCGATATTATTCCTTTTGCATACATCTTAGCACAATTTTCTTTTTTAAGAAAACCTATAGCTAAGAAATAAAATTCAAAGGTGGATTTTATCATGTTTTTAAACAACATGATAAAATTAGAAGGTTATTTGCAGATTTAAATAATCTGTGCTGCCACTGTTGCCCCTAATACCAAATAAAACATTTGCAATATTGTAAACCCAGTGATATGAATATGAGGAATTCAAGAATCAGCATGAGTTATTTAAAGCTAAAGATAGAAGATTTTTTAAAAAAAATCTAAATTTTACTAAAATAAAAAATAACAGAACTTCAGGTTAAGAATTTTTACATGAACATAAATCTGTTAAATGAACTTGGGAAACTAGTGTAGACTACTAGTCCTTCTTCTATGAGAAAAAATGATTGTGCTTGTATTTCATATGATTACCTGGAAAATGGTATAAATTTCCTTTAAGCATAATTAGATCCATCAGTTACAAGTAGAGAAAAAAAATGTAAAGTCCACTTGATTGGAAGTCACAAGTAGCCTTAATGTATCTGAAAAAATCCACCACGTTTGGGGTGTAGAAAGTAAGGGAAAGATGAAACAATAAATATATGTAATGGCTGAATTCTGGCAGACACTATAGAACTTGCTAAGAATTTTAACCTCTGTTGTAAGAATAATGACAAGGCAGTTATGACATTTATTTATTTTGGGTGGCTGGTCAGTACCAGGATGGAACCCTAGACCTTGGTGTTATTAGTAGCATGCTCTAAGCAACTGAGCTAACTGGCCAGCCCTTAGCTTTAAATAGATGGAAAATATCAGCAGCTCTGCTTACTATAAATTATTTAGCAACGTTCAATAAAATGATTATGGATTTAATAACTTACATATTTACAAATTTTAATTTTAGTTTAATTTTAAAAATAGTATTAATTAGTCTTAAAAGATAAATTGCTCTTATTTTTGTAGGGTTAAGTCTGTTTATTAACATTCTTGTGTATGTGTGCACGTTTGTGTTCAGCCACTGCCAATTATTGGCAAAATTTTTGAAATAGCTCAAATGGCATTTTATTTTCTTTCCTATTGTTTAATACAGTGAAAAGGTTGCTTTTCCTCCTAATTATCTGATTATCTCTTTGTTGTTTAAAGCTTTTTATGTTTTCTTTAAGGTTTTTAATATGCCTATATTTTTTGTGATAGATCAAATGTTTTACACAAGTGTTTTGTAAGTTATTTTTATAACACCCTTGATTTAATTTTATTTCCTGGAAATATACAATATTTAATTTTTTTGCACCAAAATTATGAATTTAAATGATGTCCTTAATCCAGAGCCCTCACATAATTTTTGATTTATATATCCCAGTGGTTCTCAAAATCATGCATACATCAGAATCACATGGAATATTTATTAAACCTAGATTGCTAGGATGTACCTCTAGAGTTTCTGACTCAGTTGGTCTGAGTTAGGACCCAATAATGTGCATTTCTAATAAGTTTCCAGGGGATGCTGACACTCCAGGTTCAGGTATTACCTTTTGCGGACCACTGATCTATCTCATTTTTATTAAAGTTCACATAATCTGTAAATATTTCTTGTGCCCACATTTATGCTGTATTGTGAGAGGGTCTTTCCATTTCATTGACTCAATTATTCCAAGATTTGTAACCTGGAAAGGAGTAGGTATAGCTCATATCAAACCAATATTAAAACGTTTTAGTTAACAAACAAAACACCAACAAATAGTTGTAAACTGTAGTTTTTGGTAATTTTCTAATGCAATTCCTACTTCAATAATTATCAGTCAATAATTATACTGTATCTTAATCTGAGTAAATAAAAATGTTAAAGGCAAACATAATGTATGTTTAAAACTACCAAGTGTGGATTGATCACTTTGAAAATTTCACCAGGCTATACATTATTTTATATGAAATTGTTGAATTTGCTTGGGAATCTCTATAGTGCTGTTACTCTGTTAAAATCAAAAATAAGGCATCAGATTACAAAGACTTAGCGCATGTTTTTCATTAATTAGGTTTTAACAGTCATAATGACATTTTTTTTTTAAAAAGTCAAGTGTGTCCTAAAGAGATGTGTCAGGGACCCAGCAGCCCAAGATACACTTTCAAATTCCTCAAATTCTGGGACTTACTATTAGCAAAATATTTGTTTAAGATGGAAAATAATGACTACATTTAGTAAATTAAATAGGTTTAGTTACATATAAAAATTCCTGCTGGATTTAATCTTTTTCTTTTCTTTCTTTTTTTTCTTTCCTGTGTATAAGGCTAGATAAAGATTTACTCTTTTTTCTAACTTGAATATTTTTATTATTTATTACTGCCTTCCAGATTGGTCTATGTGAGGGGAAAATGACTCATAATACTGAATATTTGTACTCATCTCTTAAAGTAGTATCTAGGGGCCAGCCCGTGGCTCACTTGGGAGAGCGAGGTGCTGACAACACGAAGTCAAGGGTTAAGATCCCCTTACCGGTCATCTTTAAAAAATAATAATAAATAAATGAATAAATGAATGAATAAAAATAAGAAAATAAAATAGCATCTAATCTGGATATTTTTAAATCTTATTTTGAAGGTTATTACTGTTCAATTATTTAAAAGTATCACTTCTTCCTAGTCTTGTACTTGCTGGTATTATTTAAAAATCTGAGCTAAATCTTATCATTTTTAGGGGGCCAATTTATTTCTAACTGTAATTGTTTAGGAATTTCTTTGTCCTTGAGCTTTTTATTTTATAATAATGTTCACTTAGGCATAGATTTTCTTTTTGAAATGTTTTCTCCCCTTTATGATATTCCCATCCTTTCTTGACTTTTGTTATCTAGATATCACCTCTCTACTTTTATACCTCCTATCCCTTTTGTTTTGTTTTCTATATTCTGTCACTTTACTATTTTCCACTACCTTCAAATAGAAATTGAAGGAATTCTCCTTCTCCAGAAATTCTGGCTTTCTTGTTCACTATTATCTGTATTTATCTGGATATTTATTCCATCTATTCTGGTTTTTATACAATTTTTTTTTTTTTTTTTTAAAGATGACCGGTAAGGGGATCTTAACCCTTGACTTGGTGTTGTCAGCACCACGTGCTCAGCCAGTGAGCAAACCGGCCATCCCTATATGGGATCCGAACCCGTGGCCTTGGTGTTATCAGCACCGCACTCTCCCGAGTGAGCCACGGGCCGGCCCGAGTTTTTATACAATTTTGATACAATAAAATAATATTTCTATTTTTATTGTTATTCCTACACTATGTTACATTCTCTTTAGCAATTGAATTATTTTACTTATTTGTATTAGTCCATTTTGTGTTGCTATAACAGAATACCTGAGACCGGGTATTCTCTTATAAAGAACAAAGGTTTATTTGGCTTATGATTCAGAGATGGGCCTCAGGCTGCTTCTACTCATGGTGGATGGAGACAGGCAGCTGGCAGGAAAAAGCAGATCACATGGCGAGAGGAAGCAAGAGAGAGCAGAGAGGGAAAAAGAAAGACTCTCCTCTTCTTTTAAATCCCTCAGGACCACGCCCCTGACCACCGTTTTTAATCCATTCACTCCTGCACGGTCCTACAACCCAATCACCTCTTCAAGGCTCCACACCTCAATTACCATAATAGGATTTCCCACCCTCTTAGCAATCACAGTGGAGGCTAAGTTTCTAATACATAAAACTTGGGGGACACAAGCTTCAGGGAGTTTGGGGGGCATAATTCAATCCACTACATTATTTTATGTCAATTTTTATTCATTATTAGTATTCTTTACTAGTGGTAGGTATAGCAAAAGTTGTTACCTGTTTTTTCACAGTGGTTGTGCTGAACTCCACATGATTAGCCCCAGTCACCACAACCCAGCTGGTAGTCAACCCATTTTCTGTAGTTAGCACTCCCTCTTATGAAAGACTCATGTTTAAATGCTCAATGAGAAGATGGTTATAAATTATATTCCAGAAACAAATAACAGGAAAATATAATTTTTAAAAGCTAGCATTCACAATGGCAACACAACTAAATAGCACAACCAAGAATTCCTTTTGTAAAAAAAAAAAAAAAAAAAATGCAAGAATTCTATGAAGTTTTAAAAACAGAAAAATCCAAATAAATATAAACATAGCACATTTTCTTAGACAGAATGATTTAAAATTAAAACTATGAATAATATTCCTTTATTTATGTAAACTAAATAAAATTACAATTAATATTCGATCTAGAATTTTAAGGATTTTATACTTTTGTTGTAAAATTTATACAAAACAATGGGTTTCCAAGTAAACTAAAAATCTTTAAAAAAGAGAAACAGGCGGGGCCCGTGGCTCCCAGGGAGGATGGACCAAGCTTGGTGCTCACCGGGCCTTCCCCAGGCTGGAGAGCACTCCTGAGAGCCGATGCCAGCCAGGCACGAGGAGCACTTCAAGGGTGGCTGTGGCAGTGCAGGAGGACGCTTGGGTTGAGCCTACCACTCAGAAACAGTGAATGAAAAGTACAGCTTGGGGTGTCGTTTCTGAAGGGAGGAGTCTTTCTCTTGGAGAGAAGTCCTCGAGCCTAGAGAGGCCCAGGATCTGTGTGAAGTGGACTAAGGATTAAGTAGGATGTCAATTGAGACAGAACTTCAAGTAGCTGTGAAAACCAGTGCCAAGGGGCTGGCCTGTGGCTCACTTGGGAGAGTGTGGTGCTGACAACACTGAGTCAAGGGTTAAGATCCCCTTACTGGTCATCTTTAAAA
>NW_007745255.1:0-333 GCF_000696425.1 Galeopterus variegatus
AGAGACCACAAAAAGGATGCTTATTTTCAGTAGGAGAGCAGAGGGGTGCCTTGTTCCACCTCGGCTGGGGACATGTGTGCATTGGAAATTCCATCTTTTCCCTGCCCTGCACATGTCTGTGCATAGCCCTGGAAGCACTTCAAGTTTTGATTTGGGGACACATAAATTCAGTGAGTAGGCAAATTCACAAGTATAGAGTTCATGAATAACGAGGACAAATTGTATATCCTATGTTAACAACAAATTATAAAATTTACGGGACAGGATTGTGGCAGAACCAAAATACAGTCATGTGCTGCATGTGCCTGGTGATGTTGCAGCTGTCATGATGTC
>NW_007745255.1:5675-7516 GCF_000696425.1 Galeopterus variegatus
CTACAGGCCTGAGAGGTGGGGTAAAGATGATGATGGCCAAACAAGAAAATAAATAAAACAGGGTCACTGCCTTTAAAGGCGTTTACAGAAAATTCTCGTGAGTAGTGGTAGTTATGGTCTATAAAGTTGCTGTGAACACTGGATCCTCCCAGGGGAAATGCAACTCCCTGCAAACCTCTAGTCACAATATTATTGTTAATTGATTGGTATGTAACCTCGTTTTAATGTGCATTTCTGTCTATAGACACCTTATTTAATATGTATCGTCGATTCATGAACATTGAGCTCACAGCCCTCAGCACTAGAACTCCTGCTGGAGCAAAACTTACCAACACACGTATTTTCTTTGGAAGGCACCTCACAACCCTTCTCATAGTTAAGAACACTAGACAGCACTTCAACTATACAGCAAAAATCACCAAACAAAAAGCACAAGAATGTGAAAAATGTACACTAAAGAGACCACAAAAAGGATGCTTATTTTCAGTAGGAGAGCAGAGGGGTGCCTTGTTCCACCTTGGCTGGGGACATGTGTGCATTGGAAATTCCATCTTTTCCCTACCCTGCACGTGTCTGTGCATAGCCCTGGAAGCACTTCACGTTTTGATTTGGGGACACATAAATTCAGTGAGGAGGCAAATTCACACGTATAGAGTTCATGAATAACGAGGACAAATTGTATATCCTATGTTAACAACAAATTATAAAATTTACGGGACAGGATTGTGTCAGAACCAAAATACAGTCATGTGCTGCATGTGCCTGGTGATGTTGCAGCTGTCATGATGTCACAGAGCATCACTCACGAGGGAGCAATGGGCCATACCACATAGCCTAGGTGTGTAGCAGGCTATACCATCTAGGTTTGTGTAAGTACACCCTGTGATGTTCTCATGATGGTGAAATCGCCTAACAAAATCACTGTCATTAGGGTGACACGTGACTGTATTGTAATCTGGGCCAGCTACACAATTTGTGGAACCCAGTGCAAGATGAAAATGCAAGGTCCCTGCTCAAAAAAGACAGCTACAGCAGAACAGTACAGCAAGTGTGGGCCCTTTACGACTGCACAGTCCCTATGCCCACGAGGCTGGCCCTGACCCTAACCCTTAGGTTAGTACAACCTGGGGAGTTAGTTTTGGGGACTGGATCAAGAAAGGTTCTACAGAGGTGGTAGCCTTAGAGCAAAGCCTTAGATGGCTTAAAAAGTAGCCCACATGGAGGGTTGAACAGCACCAAGTCTGATCTGCCTGCTGTATTTACAAACAGCATAGTCTGAATGTGTGCTCTGGACTCCACAGTGCAGAGGTTGGGTAACGTTGATTGACCTGACCACGTGCCAGGCACTGGGACAAATGCCGAACATGTGTCCTCTCATTTAGTCATCCCATCAACCCTGTAAAATGTCATGATCACCCCATTCAGGGAATGAGGCTTGGTGAGATTAAATAACTCGCCCAATGTCATACAGTAAGGGGCAGAGAAAGGGGGTGAACCATGTCTCTCTGACCCCCGAACTCTTGCATGTAATCTTGGCCAGACTCTATTTAACATGAAATACACATTGCTGTATTTTCTCATGGGGCCAAACTTGACAGTCTATCAGTGGGGCCAGGTTAGCAGACACCGTGATCACACGGATCACAGAGGGGATGGCCCGAGCCTGAGAGGGTGCCACCATCCCTGACCTGCTGCTCGATCCTATTGGCTCCTGATGAAGGAAACACAGGCATGCAGTTTAGACCTAGCCAGGGATGCTCCGTGTGTATAGCCCTGTACAGTCTACAAAGTGCGTTCACTTTTGTTATCTCGTGGGTTCTCCAACAGTAAGAAGGAGCTTG
>NW_007745255.1:11500-12486 GCF_000696425.1 Galeopterus variegatus
TTTCAAGTCTAGGTCTTCAGTACTTTTTCTGCAGACTATGAGGAATTTAGGTATATTTGCCTGGGGTCATTTGCTTCTGTTCTTTTTCATTTCACTAAGGAAAAAAATTGAGAGTAGCCTACAACTTTTGCAGAGAAGAGCAGTCTTTCATATAAATACAGTATCACAAAGCGACTTTGATTTCAGATGAAACAAGCATTAAAATCTCAGAATCTACAGGCAGCTGTTAATGCTTCTTCAGAGACAGAATCATAATTTCATTCAGTTAACTTTTTTTGAATGCCAATATGTTCAGAGCACGCTACAGGCCTGAGAGGTGGGGTAAAGATGATGATGGCCAAACAAGAAAATAAATAAAACAGNGGGGGGGTTACTTTTTCGTCCCTTTTTTCATTTTTTTTTTTTAATGAGCCAGGCATCTCTCCTGAGACAAGCAGGTGCAATTCATATTAGTCCTCTGCTCTGCACTTGTCACCTTTCAAACTTTTGCTCTCTTTGTGTCTCTGCTGCCTTTATTTACATTGTCCCTTTTCCCTTTTTTTCCAGTAAATGTTTAACATATAGCTTGTCTCACTGAGAAAAACAGCCCCTTCAGGATAAGAAGAGGTTTGGCTTTCCAAGCAGCAGTGGGGAAGTCACCGAGATGCATACATTCAAAATTGCTGATCGGCACAGAGAGAAACCTTGTAGGGTGGCTGAAAATTGTGGGATCCATGGTTTTTCCGAGGTTGCATTCATTACTCACGGAACTTTGGCAGGTTGAAGCCTGCTCACCTCTCCCGGAGGATGAATGCTCCGGCTAATGGAATTCTTCTGTTTTCCTATGGCTCTGTTTTGTTATCTTTAGGCATCGAGTCAAGCAGCATGTGCCAGTGGGGGTGGCAGCTGCCCCTGCTGTCCCTGCCCTGGCATGGCTATGACCCTTCTCTCTGTATCAGCGTCAAGAGGATGCTGTCATCCCATGGCGCCCAGCAAAACCTTCTACC
>NW_007745255.1:14419-15043 GCF_000696425.1 Galeopterus variegatus
GGAACCGCACAGACAGCATCTGGCTCCAATTGGAAAACAGGCTGCAACCTTTCTTTCCTTCCAGGCAATCACATAATGACAACTGGAGGATTCCTAAAAGGATAGTAACGGCAGAAAGGTTGTTGCCTTTGCTATTCCCTGCAGACTGGTCAGAATGAGCAAACGCACGTAGCCGAAATGTAAAGCTTTCCACATCCACTGTAAATTTTCCCTGATTCATAAAAACAACTCTCATGATCCTGTAGGCAGACCTTCACATGTCATAAAGAGTTCTTGCAATTTTTAAAAATTCTTTCTTCCCCAGTTTACCTAAAGGATAAATAACCGAATGTTATAATTCTCATTTTATGTATGATAAATTAAGGAGACAGGGCAGTAAAATGACTTGCTGTTAGACATTGAGCCAGTCCGGGGTAGAATCTTGGACTCAATGTTTTATGAATTCTCAGCCTTCCTCTTGTCCATCGACCCACACAAATAACAATATTCAGTAGACTAGGAAACATGCCCTGCCACACTGTAAATTCTCTAATTTTATAAATCTTTTGGTAAATTCTTGAGACATCATAGACTGAAACCCCATTTTGAGTGATTTGCCACCAGATCTTCCAGGTGAGATATTTC
>NW_007745256.1:0-409 GCF_000696425.1 Galeopterus variegatus
TAGCACAATTTGGGGCTCAGTAAGTGCTTATTTATCATAACCATTCTTATTATCATACAATAGTATCTGCCCATATTTTCTTCTCTAGAAAATCCCTGCCTTGCCAGAGAGGTGGTCCCTCAGCAGGTGTATTTCTGCCTCCTGGGCATAGCTGATGGAATGAACAGTCGACTCTTAAACCAAGCAGAGCCAGAGTTTCTCTCCTTGGCATTTGAAATTGCTGCCCAGAAAGAGTACCAGTTTTGTAGCTGCATGGGCATGTGATATGCAAATTCAGGAATTAGAGAATTGTCAGCCATAGTTTACTTCTAGATCTAAAAAAGATACAAATGATCACCTTCAGTGCAAGAAGAAAGAGGTGGAAAGAGAGTGAGAAAGAGAGAGAGAGAGAGAGAGAGAGAGAGAGAGA